>NC_053395.1:226576113-226783613 GCF_905171765.1 Bufo bufo | reverse complement strand
GAACATAAGAAGCCCGAAATCCACCTAATCTCAGTATCTGGGTCCAATTTAAAGGGCTACTAACTAACCACATAGTCTTAAAAATGTATTATTATTGTGCTGAAGCGTTATAAGGAGCGACTGATATCAGTCACATAGGACGTAATGTCTCTGGAGGTTATATCAGCACTGGAGCGTTATAAGGGGAGCGGCTGATATCAGTCACATGTGATGTAATGTCTCTGGAGGTTATATCAGTGCTGGAGCGTTATAAGAGGAGAGGCTGATATCAGTCACATATGATGTAATGTCTCTGGAGGTTAAATCAGCGCTGGAGCGTTATAAGAGGAGCGGCTGATATCAGTCACATGTGATGTAATGTCTCTGGAGGTTAAATCAGCGCTGGAGCGTTATAAGAGGATCGGCTGATATCAGTCACATATGATGTAATGTCTCTGGAGGTTATATCAGCGCTGGAGCGTTATAAGAGGATCGGCTGATATCAGTCACATAGGATGTAATGTCTCTGGAGGTTATATCAGTGCTGGAGCATTATAAGAGGAGCAGGTGATATCAGTTGCATGTGATGTAATGTCTGGAGGTTATATCAGTGCTGGAGCGTTATAAGAGGAGCCGCTGATATCAGTCACATATGATGTAATGTCTCTGGAGGTTATATCAGTACTGGAGCGTTATAAAAGGAGCTGCTGATATCAGTCACATGTGATGTAATGTCTCTGGAGGTTATATCAGCGCTGGAGCGTTATAAGAGGAGCGGCTGATATCAGTCTGTCATGGTCTTACCTGCTTGCTGCTCTCCTTCGTTTGACATGTGCTGGCGGCCATCTTGGGGTCTGGGTTTCTTGTAGCCTTCCACCCTGCGGCTCCTCCTTCCCCTGGGAGGAGCTGGATGCCTAGCTCATATATATAGGAGGTCTGTGGCTTCAGTTCCTTGCTTGGTCCTCTTGTGTTCACATGCTTCTAAGACTGCTGCTGCTTCTGGTTCCTGATCCTGGCTTCGTCTGACTACCCTGCTGGTTCCTGATCCTGGCTTCGTCTGACTACCCTGCTGGTTCCTGATCCTGGCTTCGTCTGACTACCCTTCTGGTTCCTGACCTCTGGCTTCGCAAAGACTCTGCTCGGTTTCACCATCCGTTTTCAATAAAGCCTTCTTATTTTCATTTATCTCTTGTTGTACGTCTGGTTCATGGTTCCGTGACATTAGGACCAAGCCATGAATTCTGACGGTACAGGGCCATCCTCGCTACCCACGCTGGTTGCCAGACTTGATCAGCAGGATCACCTGTTGGGTCGGTTCGCTGTGGCGTTGCAAACCCTGCTTGAACGCACGGCTCATTTCGCTCCCGTTGCCGATGGGTCGGTTGTCGCTCCTGGGCTCGCTCCTACTGCCGCTCCGGTTGTTGCGCCAGAGTCTACCCCGACACCTGTTGTTGCGCCTGCGGTGTTTCAGGGTATGACCGGTTCTGCCCCTCTTCCACAGCGCTTTGGGGGAGAGCCAACTCAGTGCCGAGGTTTCCTTAACCAGGTGGGCATTTATTTCGAGTTGCTGCCACATGCCTTTCCTACTGAGAGATCAAAGGTGGGCTTCTTGATCTCGCTGCTCTCGGACAAGGCCTTGGCCTGGGCCAGCCCTTTATGGGAGAACAACAATCCGGTGGTTGCCGAGTTTTCCGGTTTTGTTGCTTCTCTTCGGAAGGTATTCGATGTGCCGGCTCGTGCTGCCTCTGCTGCGAAGCTCCTTATGTCCATCAGACAGGGTTCACGATCCGTAGCTGAATACGCCATTGAGTTTCGTACCCTGGCAGCAGAGGTGGGCTGGAATAATGAGGCTCTGGTCGCTGCTTTCTCTCATGGTCTCTCGGATGCCTTGAAGGATGAGGTTGCAGCTAAGGACCTACCAGTTGAGCTCGAGTCTCTTATTTCTTTCCTGATTTTGATTGACACCAGACTCAGGGAGAGACCTTCCTTTAAGGAGAACCTGCGGAGGTCTTCTAACAGATTGGTGCCTACGTTTGCTGTCCCACCCGTGCCTCCCTCTCCTCCCACGCCTCCTGGGGATGACTTGTCTGGGGGTGAACCCATGCAGCTGGGGTTTGCTCGCCTGTCCGAGGGGGAGAGGGCACTCCGGAGACGCGAGGGCCGATGCATGTACTGTGGTCTCGGTGGGCATTTTCGGTTGGCATGTCCGAACCGTCCGGGAAACAATCGTACCCTGAGATCCTGTCAGGGGCAGATCTTGGGTGGAGTCTCCTCGTCCCCGGTTTCCCGTGTTGACAAACCACTGATCACTGTTGTCCTCTCCTGGGTCGGGGGCTCGGTGACGACCCAGGCGTTGGTGGACTCTGGTGCTGGTGGTTTGTTCATTGATAGTGTGTTCGCTGCCGCCAATTCCATTCCTCTGCAGGCTCGAGGTTCCCCACTGGCTCTTGAGGCGATAGACGGCAGACCCCTTCTGCCGCCACACGTGACTCATGAGACCCTTCCAGTGGGGATAGCCATTGGTGCCGTTCACAGAGAGTCGGTCTGCCTCCAGGTTATTTCGTCTCCACACTACTCGGTGGTCTTGGGGTACCCCTGGCTCCAGAAGCATAATCCGACTTTCGATTGGAGATCGGTCGAGATCCTCTCGTGGTCACCGCAGTGTGGGGCTAGTTGCATCCATGGGTCTGTCAAGTTGCTGTGTACTTCCTCGGACTCTCTGTTGCCTCCTGAATACGAGGAGTACCGGGATGTATTCGATAAGGTGCGCGCGGTTGCCCTACCTCCGCACCGCCCATACGATTGTGCCATAGAGTTACAATCTGGTGCCGTTCCTCCTCGTGGCAAAGTCTATCCACTGTCGGTAGCGGAGAATGAGGCCATGGAGGAGTACGTGAGGGAGGCGCTTTCACGCGGACACATTCGCAAATCTTCGTCCCCGGCAGGGGCTGGATTTTTCTTTGTGAAAAAGAAGGGCGGTGAGTTGAGGCCTTGCATCGATTACAGGGGTCTCAATCGCATCACGATCAAGAACGCTTACCCGATACCCTTGATTTCCGAGCTGTTCGATCGCCTTAAAGGGGCCACGGTCTTTACCAAACTCGACCTGAGGGCGGCGTATAACCTGGTAAGGATCAAGGCGGGCGATGAGTGGAAGACCGCGTTTAACACCAGGACCGGTCATTACGAATCCTTGGTTATGCCCTTTGGGTTGTGCAATGCGCCCGCAGTCTTTCAGGAATTCATCAACGATGTTTTCCGTGACCTGTTGCAGCAGTGTGTGGTAGTCTATTTGGATGACATCTTGGTATATTCTGAATCCATGGAGGCCCACATTCTGGATGTCAGACGAGTGTTGCAACGGTTACGAGAGAACAAGCTGTTCGGTAAGCTTGAGAAATGCGAATTTCACCGATCCCAGGTAACCTTCTTAGGTTACATCATTTCCGCTGAGGGGTTCTCCATGGATCCTGAGAAGGTTTCGGCTGTCTTACAGTGGCCCCAGCCCAGTGGTCTTCGTTCCCTGCAGCGCTTTTTGGGCTTCGCCAATTATTATCGGAAGTTCATCAGGGACTTTTCCATGCTGGCCAAGCCTCTCACGGATCTGACCAGGAAGGGCAGTAATTCCCAGGTCTGGCCGCTCGAGGCCATCCGAGCTTTTGAGGCCCTAAAGTCCGCCTTTGTGTCGGCTCCGATTCTGTCGCATCCCAACCCTGGGTTGCCCTTTGTCCTCGAGGTGGACGCGTCTGAGACGGGAGTAGGCGCCCTTCTGTCTCAGCGTAGAACACCAGAGGGTCCTCTGCTTCCTTGTGGGTTTTACTCCCGGAAACTGTCTTCCGCGGAGTGCAACTATCAGATTGGTGACAGGGAGTTATTGGCCATCGTGCAGGCCCTCAAAGAATGGAGGCACTTGCTCGAGGGTTCGGTGGTTCCGGTTCTCATCCTGACGGACCACAAGAATCTGACCTACCTTTCTGAGGCCAAGAGATTGACACCACGTCAGGCCAGATGGGCTCTGTTCTTGTCACGTTTTAATTACGTGGTCTCCTACCTACCCGGTTCCAAGAACATCAGGGCGGATGCCTTATCACGGCAGTACTCCGAGCTGTCCAGGGAGGAGTCGAATCCGACTTCGGTCATACCTCCGAATCAGATCCTGGCCGCCATTCGCACCAGCCTGACCTCTCCCCTGGGTGAGCAGATTTTGGCGGCTCAATCTGGTGCTCCCTCTGGGAGACCCAACGGCAGATGTTTTGTGCCTGAGGAGTTGCGCACTCGGTTGTTGCGAACCTACCATAACTCCAAGACCGCGGGGCATCCTGGAAAGAATCAGCTGTCCTGGGCTGTTTCACGTCTGTTCTGGTGGCCTTCCCTACGTTCCGACATCGCCGCATATGTAGCGGCATGCTCCGTTTGTGCCCAGAGTAAGTCCCCTCGGCACCTTCCGTTGGGCCTTCTGCAACCCATAGCCACCGGGGAGCGCCCATGGTCACACCTGGGGATGGATTTCATTGTGGACCTCCCTGCATCCCGAGGCCATACGGTCATTCTCATGATTGTGGATCGGTTTTCCAAAATGTGCCACTGTGTTCCTCTCAAGAAGTTACCCTCTGCACAAGAGTTGGCCACGATTTTTGCCAGGGAGGTCTTCCGGTTGCACGGTTTGCCTAAGGAGATTGTGTCGGATCGAGGGAGTCAGTTTGTGTCCAGGTTCTGGCGCGCCTTTTGCTCCCAGTTGGGGATTCATCTCTCCTTCTCCTCGGCCTACCACCCTCAGTCCAATGGGGCCGCAGAACGATCCAATCAGGCCTTGGAGCAATTCCTTCGTTGCTATGTCTCCGATCACCAAGACAATTGGGTTGACCTCCTGCCTTGGGCTGAGTTTGCCAGGAACACGGCGGTGAACTCTTCCTCTGGGACGTCTCCCTTCATGGCCAATTATGGGTTCCAACCTGCCGTGTTACCGGAGGTATTCTCTCCCCAGGATATTCCGGCTGTGGAGGATCACCTTTCCGTCCTACGTGCTTCTTGGGTACAGATCCAGAAGTCCCTTGAGGTCTCTGCGCAGCGCCAGAGACTCCAGGCTGATCGCAGACGAGCGCCTGCTCCTTCCTACCAGGTCGGAGACCGTGTATGGTTGTCCACCCGCAACCTCAACCTTCGAGTGCCCACTCCCAAGCTGGCGCCTCGCTTTGTTGGTCCCTTCCGAGTGCTTCGCAGGGTAAACCCGGTAGCCTATGCCCTTGCGCTTCCTCCTGGCATGCGGATCTCCAACGTGTTTCATGTCTCCCTGTTGAAGCCACTGGTGTGTAATCGTTTCACTTCCTCGGTTCCTCGGCCTCGTCCGGTCCAAGTGGGCAATCGTGAGGAATATGAGGTGAGCAATATCCTGGACTCACGCCTGGTCCGCGGTCGGTTGCAGTTTTTGGTCCATTGGCGTGGTTATGGTCCAGAGGAGCGTTCCTGGGTTCCCTCCGCAGATGTCCATGCTCCTGCCTTGCTCCGAGCCTTCCACGCACGCTTCCCTCAGAAACCGTTTTGTGCTCCGCGGAGGAGGGGCCCTTGAGGGGGAGGTACTGTCATGGTCTTACCTGCTTGCTGCTCTCCTTCGTTTGACATGTGCTGGCGGCCATCTTGGGGTCTGGGTTTCTTGTAGCCTTCCACCCTGCGGCTCCTCCTTCCCCTGGGAGGAGCTGGATGCCTAGCTCATATATATAGGAGGTCTGTGGCTTCAGTTCCTTGCTTGGTCCTCTTGTGTTCACATGCTTCTAAGACTGCTGCTGCTTCTGGTTCCTGATCCTGGCTTCGTCTAACTACCCTGCTGGTTCCTGATCCTGGCTTCGTCTGACTACCCTGCTGGTTCCTGATCCTGGCTTCGTCTGACTACCCTTCTGGTTCCTGACCTCTGGCTTCGCAAAGACTCTGCTCGGTTTCACCATCCGTTTTCAATAAAGCCTTCTTATTTTCATTTATCTCTTGTTGTACGTCTGGTTCATGGTTCCGTGACACAGTCACATATGATGTAATGTCTCTGGAGGTTATATCAGCACTGGAGCGTTATAAGAGGAGCTGCTGATATCAGTCACATGTGATGTAATGTCTCTGGAGGTTATATCAGCGCTGGAGCGTTATAAGAGGAGCGGCTGATATCAGTCACATATGATATAATGTATCTGGAGGTTATATCAGCACTGGAGCGTTATAAGAGGAGCTGCTGATATCAGTCACATGTGATGTAATGTCTCTGGAGGTTATATCAGTGCTGGAGCGTTATAAGAGGAGCGGCTGATGTCAGTCACATAGGATGTAATGTCTCTGGAGGTTATATCAGTACTGGAGCGTTATAAGAGGAGCGGCTGATATCAGTCACATGTGATGTAATGTCTCTGGAGGTTATATCAGCGCTGGAGCGTTATAAGAGGAGCGGCTGATATCAATCACATAGGATGTAATGTCTCTGGAGGTTATATCAGTGCTGGAGCGTTATAAGAGGAGCGGCTGATATCAGTCACATATGATGTAATGTCTGGAGGTTATATCAGCACTGGAGCGTTATAAGAGGAGCGGCTGATATCAGTCACATGTGATGTAATGTCTCTGGAGGTTATATCAGTGCTGGAGCGTTATAAGAGGAGCAGCTGATATCAGTCACATGTGATGTAATTTCTCTGGAGGTTATATCAGCGCTGGAGCGTTATAAGAGGAGCGGCTGATATCAGTCACATGTGATGTAATTTCTCTGGAGGTTATATCAGCACTGGAGCGTTATAAGAGGAGCGGCTGATATCAGTCACATGTGATGTAATTTCTCTGGAGGTTATATCACTACTGGAGCGTTATAAGAGGAGCGGCTGATATCAGTCACATAGGATGTAATGTCTCTGGAGGTTATATCAGTGCTGGAGCGTTATAAGAGGAGCGGCTGATATCAGTCACATATGATGTAATGTCTGGAGGTTATATCAGCACTGGAGCGTTATAAGAGGAGCGGCTGATATCAGTCACATGTGATGTAATGTCTCTGGAGGTTATATCAGCACTGGAGCGTTATAAGAGGAGCGGCTGATATCAGTCACATGTGATGTAATGTCTCTGGAGGTTATATCAGTGCTGGAGCGTTATAAGAGGAGCAGCTGATATCAGTCACATGTGATGTAATGTCTCTGGAGGTTATATCAGCGCTGGAGCGTTATAAGAGGAGCGGCTGATATCAGTCACATGTGATGTAATGTCTCTGGAGGTTATATCAGTACTGGAGCGTTATAAGAGGAGCAGCTGATATCAGTCACATGTGATGTAATTTCTCTGGGGGTTATATCAGCACTGGAGCGTTATAAGAGGAGCGGCTGATATCAGTCACATGTGATGTAATTTCTCTGGAGGTTATATCAGTACTGGAGCGTTATAAGAGGAGCGGCTGATATCAGTCACATGTGATGTAATTTCTCTGGAGGTTATATCACTACTGGAGCGTTATAAGAGGAGCGGCTGATATCAGTCACATGTGATATAATGTCTCTGGAGCCAGGAGAATGACATCAGCACTGCAGTGGGAGCCGCGGAAGAGAAAATGATATTTTTCACCATCGCTGTTGCTGGTTACACATATAGGAGCATATTTCTTAAAGTCTTTATACCAGTTTTTTGTCTAAAAAATGCTGTTTTAGACTGTCTTACTTTTTTGTCACATTTACTACTGAAATTGCGCCCGTTTTGAAGGCTTTTGCAGCTTGTTTTCCTATATAGATTTTTTAGTCTAATTCCCAAGTTTTCTAAGGCCAGTTTCACACTGGAGTTTATCTTTTCCGGTAGGCTGTTCCCACCGCGGTATTTGTCCGGCCACCTCTCGTCATTATTTGCCGTGCTGCTGCCGGATCTCCGCTGCTCCCCATTAGGCCGAATGCACACAGCCTTGGAACACGGACATGAGCGGTCTGTGGTATCCTGGGCTGGCATCTTGCTGCCAGTCACATGTCATTGGTTGCTATGACGCCGTGCGCTTCATGCCGCCGCTGCACTACAGTAATACACTCGTATGATCTATACCAGTGGATTACTTTTTCCCAACCTATTTATGTAAGTGCGCTTTTTTTTGCACCTACATTTTTGCAAAAACAGTCTAATTTCTTCTCCAGTCAAGAGCTGGCGTACTTTTCTTCATCTGTTTTCAGTGGTGAACTGCAACTTTTTTTTGCATTAAAAGCCGCACTTTCCAGGGCACATGCACATTTTCTCCTCACAGATGCCACTTTTTTATCTGTAAATAAATGAGCCCAGTCTAAGTGAATATGACCCTGTCAAACTGAAAAACAACCACCAGAGGGCAGACTAATAACAATACACCAAACCTAATTCATCAACGGCTGTGCGACTTTAAGGCCCCTTTCACACGAGCATGTCCGGATAAGGTCCGGATGCGTTGCGGCAAACCCGCGCAAGTAGGTACCCAATTGCCGTCAGTTTTGACTGCGATTGCGTTCCGTTGTTCAGTTTTTATCGCGCCGGTGCAATGCGTTTTGCACGAGAAGTTCGGGTTTGGGATCGGTGTTGTGTAGATTGTATTATTTCCCCTTATAACATGGTTATAAGGGAAAATAATAGCATTCTGAATACAGAATACATAGTACAATAGGGCTGGAGGGGTTAAAAAAAATAAAAAAATATTTAACTCACCTTAATCCACTTGTTCGCGCAGCCGGCATCTCTTCTGTCTTGTTCTGTGAGGAATAGGACCTTTGATGATGTCACTACGCTCATCACATGGTCCGCCACATGATCTTTTACCATGGTGATGGACCATGTGATGGACCATGTGGTGAACTTATTGACGTCATCAAAGGTTCTATTGCTCACAGATGAAGACAGAAGAGATGCCGGCTGCGCGAACAAGTGGATTAAGGTGAGTTAAATTATTATTTATTTATTTTTTTAACCCCTCCAGCCCTATTCTACTATGCATTCTGTATTCAGAATGCTATAATTTTCCTTTATAACCATGTTATAAAGATCGGGTCCCCATCCCGATCGTCTACTAGCAATCGTGCGTGAAAATCGCACCACATCCACACTTGCTTGCGGATGCTTGCGATTTTCACGCAGCCCCATTCACTACTATGGGGCCTGCGTTGCGTAAAAAACGCACAATATAGAACATGCTGCGATTTTCACGCAACACACAAGTGATGCCTCACGCATTGCACCCGCGCGGAAAACTCGCCCGTGTGAAAGGGGCCTAAGGGTACAACCACACAGAGCGGTCTTGATCCGGTCGAGTTGTGGCCGTACTGCAGTCAAGGGGGCACATTTATCATGAGGTTTTGCGCCTGATTCAGTCGTATTTTGTGTGTGTTGGACGGACTTTTCAATGTAATCACATTTATTGTTAGGTTTGCCCCTTATCTTAGACTTTACATCGTATTTAACATAGTATAAAAGGCTGAAAAAAGCCCTCTGTCCATCCAGCTCGGCCTGTTATCCTGCAAGTTGATCCAAAGGAAGGTAAAAAAAAAACTATGGTAGAAGCCAATTTTCCTCACTTTAGGGGAAAAAATTCCTTCCCGACTCCAATCAGGCAATCAGAATAACTCCCTGGATCAACGACCCCTCTCTAGTAGCTATAGCCTGTAATATTATTACACTCCCGAAATACATCCAGGCCCCTCTTGAACTCCTTTATTGTACTCACCATCACCACCTCCTCAGGCAGAGAGCTCCATAGTCTCACTGCTCTTACCGTAAAGAATCCTCTTCTATGTCTGTGTACAAACCTTCTTTCCTCCAGACGCAGAGGATGTCCCCTCGTCACAGTCACAGTCCTGGGGATAAATAGCTGATGGGATAGATCTCTGTACTGACCCCTGATATATTTATACATAGTAATTAGATCTCCCCTCAGTCATCTTTTCTCTAAAGTGAATAACCCTAATTTTGATAATCTTTCAGGGTCCTGTAGTTGCCCCATTCCAGTTATTACTTTAGTTGCCCTCCTCTGGACCCTCTCCAGCTCTGCTATGTCTGCCTTGTTTACAGGAGCCCAGAACTGTACACAGTCCTCCATGTGTGGTCTGACTAGTGATGTGTAAAGTGGTAGGACTATGTTCTCATCACAGGCATCTATGCCCCTTCTGATGCAACCCATTATCTTATTGGCCTTGGCAGCAGCTGCCTGACACTGGTTTCTACAGCTTAGGCCCATTGAAGTGAATGGGTCCTCATCCGAGCCGCCAAAACTGCGGCTCGGATGCTGACCAAAACAACGGCTGTGTGCATGAGGCCTTAGTTAGCTGTTCACAAAAATTCCTAGGTCCTTTTCCATGTTAGTGTTACCCAGTGTTTTACCATTTAGTATGTACGGGTGACTTGCATTGTTCCTTCCCATGTACATAACTTTACATTTGTCAGTGTTAAACCTCATCTGCCACTTATCTGCCCAAGCCTCCAGTCTATCCAGATCCCTCTGTAGTAGTATACTGTCCTCTTTAGTATATATATATATATATATATATACAGTATACTGTCCTCTGTAGTATATATACAGTATACTGTCCTCTGTAGTATATATACAGCATACTGTCCTCTGTAGTATATATATATACAGTATACTGTCCTCTGTAGTATATATACAGTATACTGTCCTCTGTAGTATATATACAGTATACTGTCCTCTGTAGTGTATATACAGTATAATGTCCTCTGTAGTATATATACAGTATACTGTCCTCTGTACTATATATACAGCATACTGTCCTCTGTAGTGTATATACAGTATACTGTCCTCTGTAGTATATATATAGTATACTGTCCTCTGTAGTATATATATATACAGTATACTGTCCTCTGTAGTGTATATACAGTATACTGTCCTCTGTAGTATATATACAGTATATTGTCCTCTGTAGTGTATATACAGTATACTGTCCTCTGTAGTATACAGTATACTGTCCTCTGTAGTGTATATACAGTATACTGTCCTCTGTAGTATACAGTATACTGTCCTCTGTAGTGTATATACAGTATACTGTCCTCTGTAGTGTATATACAGTATACTGTCCTCTGTAGTGTATATATACAGTATACTGTCCTCTGTAGTGTATATACAGTATACTGTCCTCTGTAGTATATATATATATATATATACAGTATACTGTCCTCTGTAGTGTATATACAGTATACTGTCCTCTGTAGTGTATATACACTATACTGTCCTCTGTAGTGTATATATACAGTATACTGTCCTCTGTAGTGTATATATACAGTATACTGTCCTCTGTAGTATATATACAGTATACTGTCCTCTGTAGTATATATACAGTATACAGTCCTCTGTAGTATATATACAGTATACTGTCCTCTGTAGTATATATATACAGTATACTGTCCTCTGTAGTGTATATATACAGTATACTGTCCTCTGTAGTGTATATATACAGTATACTGTCCTCTGTAGTATATATATACAGTATACTGTCCTCTGTAGTATATATATACAGTATACTGTCCTCTGTAGTGTATATATACAGTATACTGTCCTCTGTAGTATATATATACAGTATACTGTCCTCTGTAGTGTATATACAGTATACTGTCCTCTGTAGTATATATATACCATGTACTGCCCTCTGTAGTATATATACAGTATACTGCCCTCTGTAGTTTATATACAGTATACTGTCCTCTGTAGTATATATTCAGTATACTGTCCTCTGTAGTATGTACACAATATATTGTCCTCTGTAGTATATATACAGTATACTGTCCTCTGTAGTATATACACTGTATATTGTCCTCTGTAGTATATATATATACAGTATATTGTCCTCTGTAGTATATATACAGTATTCTGCCCTCTGTAGTATATATACAGTATACTGTCCTCTGTAGTATATATTCAGTATACTGACCTCTGTAGTATATATATATACAGTATATTGTCCTCTGTAGTATATATACAGTATACTGCCCTCTGTAGTATATATACAGTATATTGTCCTCTGTAGTATATATACAGTATACTGTCCTCTGTAGTATATATACAGTATACTGTCCTCTGTAGTATATATACAGTATACTGTCCTCTGTAGTATATATACAGTATATTGTCCTCTGTAGTATATATACAGTATATTGTCCTCTGTAGTATATATACAGTATAGTGTCCTCTGTAGTATATATACAGTATACTGTCCTCTGTAGTATATATACAGTATATTGTCCTCTGTAGTATATATACAGAATACTGCCCTCTGTAGTATATATACAGTATACTGTCCTCTGTAGTATATATACAGTATATTGTCCTCTGTAGTATATATACAGTATATTGTCCTCTGTAGTATATATACAGTATACTGCCCTCTGTAGTATATATACAGTATACTGTCCTCTGTAGTATATATACAGTATACTGTCCTCTGTAGTATATATACAGTATATTGTCCTCTGTAGTATATATACAGAATACTGCCCTCTGTAGTATATATACAGTATACTGTCCTCTGTAGTATATATACAGTATATTGTCCTCTGTAGTATATATACAGTATATTGTCCTCTGTAGTATATATACAGTATACTGCCCTCTGTAGTATATATACAGTATACTGTCCTCTGTAGTATATATACAGTATACTGTCCTCTGTAGTATATATACAGTATATTGTCCTCTGTAGTATATATACAGTATATTGTCCTCTGTAGTATATATACAGTATACTGCCCTCTGTAGTATATATACAGTATACTGTCCTCTGTAGTATATATACAGTATACTGTCCTCTGTAGTATATATACAGTATACTGCCCTCTGTAGTATATATACAGTATACTGTCCTCTGTAGTATATATACAGTATACTGTCCTCTGTAGTATATATACAGTATACTGTCCTCTGTAGTATATATACAGTATACTGTCCTCTGTAGTATATATACAGTATATTGTCCTCTGTAGTATATATACAGTATACTGTCCTCTGTAGTATATATACAGTATACTGCCCTCTGTAGTATATATACAGTATACTGTCCTCTGTAGTATATATACAGTATACTGTCCTCTGTAGTATATATACAGTATATTGTCCTCTGTAGTATATATACAGTATACTGTCCTCTGTAGTATATATACAGTATACTGCCCTCTGTAGTATATATACAGTATACTGTCCTCTGTAGTATATATACAGTATACTGTCCTCTGTAGTGTATATATACAGTATACTGCCCTCTGTAGTAGTATACTGTCCTCTGTAGTATATATACAGTATACTGTCCTCTGTAGTATATATACAGTATATTGTCCTCTGTAGTATATATACAGTATATTGTCCTCTGTAGTATATATATATACAGTATATTGTCCTCTGTAGTATATATATATACAGTATACTGTCCTCTGTAGTGTATATATATACAGTATATTGTCCTCTGTAGTATATATACAGTATACTGTCCTCTGTAGTGTATATATATACAGTATATTGTCCTCTGTAGTGTTTATATACAGTATACTGTCCTCTGTAGTATATATATACATTATACTGTCCTCTGTAGTGTTTATATACAGTATACTGTCCTCTGTAGTATATATATACAGTATACTGTCCTCTGTAGTATATATACAGTATATTGTCCTCTGTAGTATATATACAGTATACTGTCCTCTGTAGTATATATACAGTATACTGTCCTCTGTAGTATATATACAGTATACTGTCTTCTGTAGTATATATACAGTATACTGTCCTCTGTAGTATATATACAGTATACTGTCCTCTGTAGTATATATACCGTATACTGTCCTCTGTAGTATATATACAGTATATTGTCCTCTGTAGTGTATATACAGTATACTGTCCTCTGTAGTATATATATAGTATACTGTCCTCTGTAGTATATATATAGTATACTGTCCTCTGTAGTATATATACAGTATACTGTCTTCTGTAGTATATATACAGTATACTGTCCTCTGTAGTATATATACAGTATACTGTCCTCTGTAGTATATATACCGTATACTGTCCTCTGTAGTGTATATACAGTATACTGTCTTCTGTAGTGTATATATACAGTATACTGTCCTCTGTAGTATATATACAGTATACTGTCCTCTGTAGTATATATACAGTATACTGTCCTCTGTAGTATATATATAGTATACTGTCCTCTGTAGTATATATATAGTATACCCTCCTCTGTAGTATATATACAGTATATTGTCCTCTGTAGTATATATATATACAGTATATTGTCCTCTGTAGTATATATACAGTATACTGTCCTCTGTAGTATATATATACAGTATACTGTCCTCTGTAGTATATATATACAGTATATTGTCCTCTGTAGTATATATACAGTATACTGTCCTCTGTAGTATATATACAGTATACTGTCCTCTGTAGTATATATACAGTATACTGTCCTCTGTAGTATATATACAGTATATTGTCCTCTGTAGTATATATATATACAGTATATTGTCCTCTGTAGTATATATACAGTATACTGTCCTCTGTAGTATATATACAGTATACTGTCCTCTGTAGTATATATATATACAGTATATTGTCCTCTGTAGTATATATACAGTATACTGGCCTCTGTAGTGTGTATATACAGTATATTGTCCTCTGTAGTATATATATACAGTATACTGTCCTCTGTAGTATATATATATACAGTATATTGTCCTCTGTAGTATATATACAGTATACTGTCCTCTGTAGTATATATACAGTATACTGTCCTCTGTAGTATATATATACAGTATATTGTCCTCTGTAGTATATATACAGTATATTGTCCTCTGTAGTAGTATACTGTCCTCTGTAGTATATACAGTATACTGTCCTCTGTAGTATATATACAGTATACTGTCCTCTGTAGTATATATACAGTATACTGTCCTCTGTAGTATATATACAGTATACTGTCCTCTGTAGTATATATATAGTATACTGTCCTCTGTAGTATATATACAGTATATTGTCCTCTGTAGTATATATATATACAGTATATTGTCCTCTGTAGTATATATACAGTATACTGTCCTCTGTAGTATATATATACAGTATACTGTCCTCTGTAGTATATATATACAGTATATTGTCCTCTGTAGTATATATACAGTATACTGTCCTCTGTAGTATATATATACAGTATACTGTCCTCTGTAGTATATATATACAGTATACTGTCCTCTGTAGTATATATATACAGTATATTGTCCTCTGTAGTATATATACAGTATACTGTCCTCTGTAGTATATATACAGTATACTGTCCTCTTCCGTGTTTTAAATCATATAATATAAGTACAGACAATAGTGAGTACATATATGAATATCAATGTTTTTATCACAAATTTACATTGTTTTAATAATATCAACATAATATTGTTGTTTAATGTTATCAACATTATGTTGCAAATAAACTTTATATATATAATAAGTAAAGTGCACTATGCCCAAGTTATAACAGAAAGAAAACTGACATAGATTTCTCCTTTTATTAACTCTCATCTAACCAATTCTCGGGTGACCAATCCTCCAATTCAAAAGCATTTTGTAATTTGTGTTAGATTGGCTAAGCTTCGGAAAGCCAAAGTCATACTGACTATAACAGACATTATAAATATTTTATCAAAAAACTACATTAATGAACAAAATATACAAATTTTCAGGCCATTTGGAGCACTTTTGATTCAGGTAGAATCGCTTCAGAGCTCACTGAAAATAATTCTTCCAGTCACTGTGTGCAATCTATTAGACCACAATCAAATTTTTGGAAAGATTTGGCGAATCTGACACAAAGGAGATCATTTATCAAACAGAAAAACGTCTAAATTAGATGTATTTACGGTGCAGATTGCGGCGCAAAGGTTCTTTCTGCTGTAATCTGCAACTTCTCCCCTCCATGGTGCGGGCGGGGAAGGGATCGGGCCGGAGGCCCGTCTCATTTACCATTCTTTACACCTGTTTTAGGTGTTGAAAAAGGTCTAAATGTAAGACAGCAAGAAAGTTCTTATATTTAGGCCGATGGTGGGTGCGCCAAAGTTATGTAGAGGCCGGCGCCTCTTCATATCTCCAGCTGATCCACCGCCAGAGCAGGGGCTTATTAAGACCGGCATCTAAAAGGACGGTCTTATTAAATCTGCCCCAAAATGTATTTCAAGATATTCACTTATCTCTAATAGACAGATTTGGGATAGATAAGTATAAGAGAGAGATAGATAGATAGATAGATAGATAGATAGATAGATAGATAGATAGATAGATAGATAATAGATAGATAGATAGATAATAGATAATAGATAGATAATAGATAGATAATAAATAGATAATAGATAGATAATAGATAGATAATAGATAGATATGAGATAGATAATAGATAATAGATAGATATGAGATAGATAATAGATAGATATGAGATAGATAGATATGAGATAGATAGATAGATAGATAGATAGATAGATAGATAGATAGATAGATAATACATAGATAGATAGATAATAGATATGAGATAGATAGATATGAGATAGATAATAGATAGATAGATAGATAGATAGATAGATAGATAGATAGATGGATAATAGATAGATAGATAGATAGATGATAGATAGATAGATAGATAGATGGATAGATGGATAATAGATAGATAGATAGATAATAGATAGATAGATAGATAGATAGATAGATAGATAGATAGATAGATAGATAGATGGATAGATGGATAGACTCGAGGGTTGAGCCAAAACGTTGCATATCCACATGGGTAAATAAAGTATTTTCTTTATTTTTACTGATTTTGGAGCGCTGCCTTTTTGCTATTTTAGATAGATATGAGATAGATAATAGATAGATTATAGATGGATAATAGATAATAGATAATAGATAGATAGATAGATAATAGATAGATAATAGATAATAGATAGATAGATAATAGATAGATAATAGATAGATAATAGATAATAGATAATAGATAGATAGATAGATAATAGATAGATAATAGATAATAGATAGATAATAGATAGATAATAGATAATAGATAATAGATAGATAATAGATAGATAATAGATAATAGATAGATAATAGATAGATAATAGATGGATAGCACCCAAAAGTGACACACACGGTCTGCAGATCTCATAATCTTCACTATTGACACCGATTACAGTGAGGACCCCCCTGGATAGAGGCCGCCCGGACAGAGTGGTCTTATGCATTCTGATCAAAACATAAATGATGCGGAGAAGCAGGAGATCGGCGCCCGGCATGTTTTTTCTTCTTTTTGGATTTTTTTTATATATGAGTTGATCCTTCTAGAACATTGGCCACTTTGTCTGGATGAGAGTGTGCAATGTGCAGGTCAGGCTGGGTGAGGGTGCCCCGCAGGCAGCGAAGGGGTTAATCCTCTCCGCAGCTGTTGACGGGCTCTCTGTAATATTATTAGGAGCAGGAGAGGGTTGAGAAATTTCAAGAGCAACTGTGACCAGCCCGAGACTCTCCAAATATGTGGGGCTCGCCCACTGCACGACAAGGCCGCAGCCGCCCTGCCCCCTCCCCGACCACAGGGCTCTGCGCAGCCTTCCTGCGCCTTATCGCGCAGCTGTTCAGCTGTGTGTGTACAGAGTCACTCAGGAAACTCCCCGAGATTTCACCGCCTGTGGGTTTAAAGGGCACAGAACACGGAATAAAATGTGAACATTTTGTCTTCTTTTACATTGTAGGTATGAGCTGCGTGGATGACGCAATATGAGCAGCCGAGGATCGGGCATATCGACATACCGACGACTGACAGCAGGGCTTTCCCAGCATCCTGAATGGCAAATCTGATCTCCCAAAGTATTGCATGAGGCAGATGATGAGCAGGAGCCTGGGAAAGCTGGATGAAAACCCCTGGGACTATTCCATCAGGGTCGTGATCAGTAGGCGACCACTCTGGGACCACTACCAGTCCTGAGAATGGAGGGGCCTCAGTGCTGTGTCCCCTCCTAAGGTTCCTCTCCACAATGGCGCCCCAGCCACCAGGCGGTGCAGAGAACTTCATTAGGCCCATTAGCTTGAAATGGGCAAGAGGTTGGATGTCCACTGCGCGACAGCTATCAGTGGCGATTACGTGTGACGGCGGTCCTACTGGTTCCTCCTTTAAGGAAGCACTCCGACCACCCACTGCGCGGGGGACTGCATCTGGCTGCATTCAAGTCACTGGATCCTGAAGAAATTCCCTGTGTTACAGTGGCCTGCCTCCCTCTGTCTCCTTCAGGTCAGCTCTGGCCCTCCATGCAGGCTGTGGCCCCATAGGGCATGCAACCTCCTTTTGCTTTTTAAAGGGCCAGTGCACACCCTAATCTTCATCATCTAATAGCTAACAACCCAGTTCCACTGTCTGTGTAGCGACTCTCTGCTTGTTTACTGGATTCTAACCCTTTTCTGCCTGATATGACCTGTGGCTGACCTCCGTATTGACCCTATGCTGCCTGCCCTAACGGCGGATCCTTTACCCTTTAGAACGCACTCTGCCTGCCCTGACTTCAGTCTGTCCCTGACTATGATTCTGCCTGACCCCTTGGTGCCCTGCATCAGTGTGTCCGACCCCCGTGGGTCAGCTGTCAATCACATAGAGACTACTCCAGAAGATAGAGGTCCAGTGGTTCCCCTGCAGTGAAGTCCAGATCCCTGTACAGGGGAATACCAAGGGACTGCCAAGATAAAGTCTTTAGGATTAGGTCAAGGTCAAATCTGTTGGTTGACATAAAAACTGATCTAAAACTACATCAGATTTTCACACAAGTCCTAAAAATAAATAGTGAACCAAATCAATTAAAAAAATATTAGATTTTGTCATTTATTGAGGAAAATGATCCAATATCACGTCTGTGATTGGCAAAAGTATGTGATACTTGACATTTCGCTTTGGGGCCTCCCATTTATTTGAATCATCTCTGAGATGTTTGGAGTCGCCTGTGATAAATTCAGTGGATTGGACATGATGTGGAAAGACACAGCCCTGTCTGTATAAGATCTCACAGCTGACGATGCATCAGAACCAAAACCAAGCCATGAGGAGGAAACAGCTGCCTGTAGAGCTCAGGGACAGGATTGTGTGGAGGAACAGATCTGGAGAAGAGGACAAGAACATTTCTTCTGCTGCACTGAAAGTTCCCAAGAGCACAGTGGTCTCCATAATTCTTACCTGGAAGAAGTTTGGAACAACCAGGATTCTTCCTAGAGCTGCTGCCGCTCCAAACTAAGTAATCAGGGGGGAGAAAGACCTTGGCAAGAGAGAAGACCAAGAACCCAATGGTCACTCTGGCTGAGCTCCAGAGATCCTGTGTGCAGATGGGAGAAACTTCCAGAAGGTTGACCATCGCTGCAGCCCCCACCAATCTGGGCTTCCAGAAAGAAGCCTCTCCTCAGTAAAAGGGCTCTTTCACCCAACCGTGCCATGTTTTGCGGTCCGCAAATTGCGGATCCGCAAAACATGAATACCGCCCGTGTGCCTTTTCGCAATTTGCGGAACGGAAAAGGAGGCCCATTATAGAGATGCCTATTCTTGTCCGGATTCGGAAATCCATGTGCAAATGGATATCTTTTTTTTCTGGATCCGGATCCATTGGACGTATGAATTGAATTACCGGATCCGTCTTGCCGCTATCATCTGGAATAACGGATCCGGTATTTAATTTTTTTTAACGCTAGAAAGAACTGAGCATGCGCAGACTGGAAAACCGGATCTGGCGATGCAGCAATTTATGGAACACTTGGTACCGGATCCGGCATTAATACATTTCAATGGAAATTAATGCCGGATCCGGCAAGTGCGGTAGTGTTCCGGGATTTTGTCCGGTCAAATACCGTACAAGGTACGGAACTGAAGACATCCTGATGCCTACTGAACGGATTGCTTTCCATTCAGAATGCATTGGGACAAAACGGATGTGTTTTTTTACAGTATTGAGACCCTTTACCGGATTTCAATACCGGAAAAGAATAACGCTAGTGTGAAAGTTCCCTATGTCCCGAATAAAGTGCTGAATACTTATGTACTGTATCTCACAAAAGTCAGTCCACCCCTCACATTTTTGTAAATATTCTATGTTTTCCTGGGACAGCACTGAAGATCTGACACTTTGATACAATGTAACGTAGTCAGTGTACGGCTTGTAGAACGGTGTAAATTTGTTGTGCCCTCAAAATAACTCATCACACAGCCATTAATGTCTAAACCGCTGGCAACAAAAGTGAGGACACCCCTAAGTGAAAATGGTCAAATTGTGCCAAATTAGCCATTTTCCCTCCCCGGTGTCATGTGACTCGTTAGTGTTACAAGGTCTCGGTGTGAATGGGGATCAGGTGGGTTACATTCGGTGTTATCGCTCTCGCACTCTCTCATACTGGTCACTGGAAGTCCAACATGGCTCCTCATGGCAAAGAACTGCTTTACATAAAGATGGCCGAGGCTATAAGAAGATCGCCAACACCCTGACACTGAGCTGCAGCGCGGGGGCTAAGACCATCCAGCGGTTTAACAAGAACAAGTTCCACTCAGAACAGGCCTCGCCATGGTCGACCAAAGAAGTTGAGTGCACGTGCTCGGCGTCATATCCGGAGGTTGTCTTTTCAAAATAGACATACAGTATGAGTGCTGCAGAGGTTACAGGGGTGGGGGGTCCACCTGTCAGTGCTCAGAACATTCACCGCATCAAATTGGTCTGCGCGGCTGTCGTCCCAGAAGGAAGCCTCCTCTAAAGATGATGCCCAAGAAAGCCCGTAAAAGATTTGCTGAAGACAAGCACTAAGGACATGGATTACTGGACCATGTCCTGTGGTCTGATGAGACTAAGATAAACTTATTTGGTTCAGATGGTGTCCAGCGTGTGCGGCGGTATACAGGTGAGGACTGGAGACCAGTGTGTCCTGCCTACATTCAAGAACGGTGGTGGGAGAGTCACGGTGCATGCATGAGTGCTGCCGGCTGTGTTGAGCTACAGTCCACTAAGGGAACCATGATTGCCAACATGTCCTGTGACATACTGAGGCAGCGCATGATCCCCTCCCTTCAGAAACTGGGCGGCAGGGCAGTATTCCAACATGATAACGACCCCAAACACCCCCAAGACGGCCACTGTCTTGCTAAAGAGACTGAGGGTAAAGGTGCTGGACTGGCCGAGCATGTCTCCAGACCTAAACCCTATGGATCATCTGTGGGGCCTCCTCAAACAGAAGGTGGTGGAGCCCAAGGTCTCTAACATCCACCAGCTCCGTGATGTCCTCATGGAGGAGGGAAGAGGATTCCGGTGGAACCTGTGAAGCTCCAGTGAACTCCATGCCCAAGAGAGTGAAGGCAGTGCTGGAAAATAATGGCGGCCACACAAAGTATTTGGGCACAATTTGGCCATTTTCACTAAGGGGTGTTCTTACTTTTATTGCCAGCGGATTAGACATTAAAGGATTTCTGTCACCAGAATTAACCCTAAACTGGCTGATATTAGCGATGTGCTAATGTCAGCAGACCCTAACTCTCCTAATCTCATGCTTATGGATGCCCTCGTTACTGCACAATTATAACTTTCATGATATGCTAATTAGCCTTTAGGAGCGGGGGGGGGGGGGGGTGGTGTTGCTCCTGCTCCTAGATTCTCAGTTCGCCCACCTCAAGTCACGCCCTTCCGTCCTTGATTGACAGGGTCAGTGTTCGCCTATGTGCTGGGACTGCGCAGGCGCGAGATTTATCCAGCACATTGGGCCGGCAAGAGAAGACGAACACTGACCCTGTCAATCAAGGACGGAAGGGCGTGACTTGAGGTGGGCGAACGGAGAATCTAGGAGCAGGAGCAACCATCCCCCCCCATCCCCCCCGCTCCTAGAGGCTAATTAGCATATCGTGAAAGTTATAATTGTGCAGTAACGAGGGCATCCATAAGCATGAGATTAGTAGAGTTAGGGTCTGCTGACATTAGCACATCGCTAATGTCAGCCAGTTTAGGGTTAATTCTGGTGACAGAAACCCTTTAATGGCTGTGTGTTGAGGTATTTTGAGGGAACACCAAATTTACACCGTTATACGAGCCGTACACTGACTACGTTACATTGTATCAAAGTATCAGATCGTCAGTCTTGCTCCATGAAAAGACAGAATAAAATATTTACAAATATGTGAGGGGTGGACTGACTTCTGTGAGATACTGTAAATGCAAGATTTTAGTTTGGGGACAGAATAATGAGTAAAAAGAACTTTTTATTTCAGCACAAGGTCGCAACATAACAGAATGCGAAAAAAGTGATAGTCTGAAGATTTCACGAATCCACTGTAGTTTTGCATCTTGTTTTTTTCTTATTTCACATTTTCTTTAGTTTATATATAGAAACATAGAATGTGTCAGCAGATAAGAGCCATTCGGCCCATCTAGTCTGCCCAATATACTGAGTACTATGGATAGCCCCCGGCCCTATCTTATATGAAGGACGGCCTTATGCCTATCCCATGCATGCTTAACTCCTCCACTGTATTTGCAGCTGCCACTTCTGCACTTCTGTTTTGATATTACATTGCATTTGCATTCATTTTTGTTTATTTTAGACAAATGGTTTATATTTATTTTGATGTTACATTTTTGTATCTTATTTTTTCATACTTTACATTTCTTTTCTTGCCTTAGTTTTTTTTTCTTTTTGTCCATCGCATTCAGCAGAAGTGCAGCCCTGATAGCAGCAGCAGCCTCTGCCCAAAAGCAGTTCCTGTTATCTGTAAACTTGTGCGCCCCTCCCCTCCTGTAGGATCCACAGCCCTCTGACACATGTTTTTCCTTTGCAGAGGTCAGGAAACTGACTGTGCAACAGGAGTCCGGTGCCTGGAGCCTCCTCGCAGCCACCACCACTAGCAGCAGCCGCAGCCCAGGAGGGACCTTCCACCATGTCTACACCTGATGAGAGTATTCCTGCTCCTAGCTGTAAGTATGTGCTGCGCACATGACCTCACTAGCACGTGTTAACCTCTTCACTGCCAGGTATAAAGTTACCATTCAGTATCAGTATAGCCTGCAAGTCCACACAGGCTGCATGCATTTCAATGGAGACATGATACTTGCAATGAAGGACTTAGTAACATGTCACCAGCTACAGGACCCCAATCAGCTTATCATAATGTACAAAATACCACAGACCCTCATATTCCATTGCCAGGGATGTGACAAATTCTCTTGGTGGCCAAGGCAGAAGTTTAGGAGTCCCCACAGCCCCTGTGTGACATGTTTTGCGTGTATATGTCATTTTTCATGCATTCTTATACAATGGGGGTCCATGTGTGTATTCTATTATTCCACAAATGCCCAACCTGCGGCCCTCCAGCTGTTGCAAAAGTCCCATCATGCCTGGACAACCTACAGCTATCAGGGCATGCTGGGAGTTGTAGTTTTGCAACAGCCGGTGGGGCGCAGGTTTAGCATCCCTGTAAATCCATAAATTATGTACCCCAACTGTAATGAGTCCTAGGCGACTGCCCACTCTGCCTAGCCCTTGTGTGCACCCTAGATACAGTGACAGAAACGCACGTGACAAGAGCAATATCGGCATTTACTGTGCAATGTGCATTGGCGCAGTCAGATCTGAGGGCAAATCAGGAGAATTGGTGTAGAAAGGTTTTGCTCCTTCAATAGACATAACCTGCACACCGGATACATGTCATTGGGGGCCTGGTATCTGGACAGGCAGCTGTAATGTGCATATGGCCCTCGCTACCTTCATCTGTAATGTGCATATGGCCCCCACTACCTTCATCTGTAATGTGCATATGGCCCCCACTACCTTCATCTGTAATGTGCATATGGCCCCCACTACCTTCATCTGTAATGTGCATATGGCCCCCACTACCTTCATCTGTAATGTGCATATGGCCCCCACTACCTTCATCTGTAATGTGCATATGGCCCCCACTACCTTCATCTATAATGTGCATATGGCCCCCACTACCTTCATCTGTAATGTGCATATGGCCCCCACTACCTTCATCTGTAATGTGCATATGGCCCCCACTACCTTCATCTGTAATGTGCATATGGCCCCCACTACCTTCATCTGTAATGTGCATATGGCCCCCACTACCTTCATCTGTAATGTGCATATGGCCCCCACTACCTTCCTCTGTAATGTGCATATGGCCCCCACTACCTTCACCTGTAATGTGCATATGGCCCCCACTACCTTCATCTGTAATGTGCATATGGCCCCCACTACCTTCATCTGTAATGTGCATATGGCCCCCACTACCTTCATCTGTAATGTGCATATGGCCCCCACTACCTTCATCTGTAATGTGCATATGGCCCCCACTACCTTCATCTGTAATGTGCATATGGCCCCCACTACCTTCATCTGTAATGTGCATATGGCCCCCACTACCTTCATCTGTAATGTGCATATGGCCCCCACTACCTTCATCTGTAATGTGCATGTGTGCATTCTACACCTAGGACCTTGTCACCCATTAAGCTCGCAATCTATAGCTGACATGGGTGCAACAATGTTGCAGTTCTTGTTTTTAAATCAAGTATATTTTTTATTGATCAAAGTTATTTTGTACAAAGTTGCAATTCTGTTACAGCAACAGACAATTAAAAATGTCCCCCCACATGTAATCCACGCCCGTGCTCTTCAGTATTTTCGGGGCAGGGAAATTCTTCAAAAACACCAAAAAGTAACAAACAAGATGATGTGAACCCAGCCTAAATCACGTGAAGGATCATGATCCAGATCCAGTAGCGATGTTCGGATCGTTCTGTGATGTAGAGTGGACTTTATTGTACCAGCTGGCAGTAAATACACATAAAGTACGGAGAGTGCAGGAAGTGTTCTGTTTTTTTTTGTTTTTTTTCTTTAGTCCTAAAAATATTCCAAAATTTCACAGAGGATTGAAAGCACAAGATACAGGGAGGAGGAGGAGGGGGCTGCTGGGTCTTAGTGCAGAGGGATTTATCTGTGTGTAGAATTACCAGGCCGTGTGCGAAACTCTAGACACATGCCAGGGCTGTCACACTCCAGTTGATTTCTCAGAGTTGACCCCGGGTAACGTGCGCCGAGGGAGGCTGCATCTAGAGATCTCCAGGTTAAAATCCCAAGGAGACTGTGGCTGTCAATCACCAAGCTGGAAATATCTGGATTATTGGAGAGTATATGTAGAAAATATGTGGTATCTGTCCAGTATTGGGGCTCGTTCACACGACCGTTGCCCCTCCGTTGCCATATTGCGGCCCGCATTTGCGGATCCGCAATACACGGCCACCGTTCTGTGTGCATTCCGCATCACAAATACGGACCCATTAGGCTCCAATCAGACGTCCGCAGTGCATTGCGGATCCGCAATACACCCAGCCGGCACCCCCATAGAACTGCCTATTCTTGTCCGCAATTGCAGACAAGAATAGGACATACTCTGTTTTCTCGTGGAGCTGCGGACCAGAAGATCAGGGTGCGCTCCGGAAATGCGGATGAGGAGAGCACATAGTGTGCTCTCCGCATCTCTTCCGGCCCCATAGACAATGAATGGGTCCGCACCCATCCCGGATAATTGCTGAACGGAGGCGCACCCATTCTACGGACGTCTGAATGGACCCTTAATCATGGAACGGAACACTACGGAAGCACTACAGAGGGCTTCTGTGGGGTTCTGTTCCGTACTTCCGTTCCGCAAAAAGATAGAACTTGCTCTATCTTTTTGCGGAACGGACGAATGCAGACCCATTCAAGTTGAATGGGTCTGGATTCATCCTGGCGTCCGTACGGAGGTTGTCAGTGCATTGGGGACGTCCCCAATGCACGGAACGGCCCACCTACGGCTGTGTGAATGAGCCTTTACCCATGTTACAGTTCATCTCATGCTCCCCTGTCCTTCTCTCATAATACTGTAGGATATATCTATCTAGATGTGCAAACATACAGGTGTCCTATCATTACATAACTCTAGGAAAGCAGAGCGACAACTGGGAAAGCAGAGCGACAACTGGGAAAGCAGAGCGACAATGGGGAAAGCAGAGCGACAATGGGGAAGGCAGAGCGACAATGGGGAAAGCAGAGCGACAACTGGGAAAGCAGAGCGACAACTGGGAAAGCAGAGCAACAATGGGGAAAGCAGAGTGACAACTGGGAAAGCAGAGTGACAACTGGGAAAGCAGAGCAACAATGGGGAAAGCAGAGTGACAACTGGGAAAGCAGAGTGACAACTGGGAAAGCAGAGTGACAATCGAGAAAGCAGAGCGACAACTGGGAAAGCAGAGCGACAATGGGGAAAGCAGAGCGACAACTGGGAAAGCAGAGCGACAACGGGGAAAGCAGAGCGACAACTGGGAAAGCAGAGTGACAACTGGGAAAGCAGAGCGACAATGGGGAAAGCAGAGTGACAACTGGGAAAGCAGAGCGACAACTGGGAAAGCAGAGGGACAACTGGGAAAGCAGAGCGACAACTGGGAAAGCAGAGCGACAACTGGGAAAGCAGAGCGACAACTGGGAAAGCAGAGTGACAACTGGGAAAGTAGAGCGACAACGGGGAAAGCAGAGCGACAACTGGGAAAGCTGAGCGAGAAGTGGGAAAGCAAAGTGACAATTGTAAAAGCAGAGCAACAAGTGGCAAAGCAGAGAGACAATAAGGAAAGCAGAGCGATAACTGGGAAAGCAGAGTGACAACTGGGAAAGCAGAGCGACAATTGTGAAAGCAGAGCGACAACCGGGAAAGCAGAGTGACAACTGGGAAAGCAGAGCGACAACGAGGAAAGCAGAGCGACAATGGGGAAAGCAGAGGGACAACTGGGAAAGCAGAGCGACAATCGGGAAAGCAGAGCGACAATCGGGAAAGCAGAGCGACAACTGGGAAAGCAGAGCGACAACTGGGAAAGCAGAGTGACAACTGGGAAAGCAGAGTGACAACTGGGAAAGCAGAGTGACAACTGGGAAAGCAGAGCGACAACTGGGAAAGCAGAGCGACAACTGGGAAAGTAGAGCGACAACTCGGAAAGTAGAGCGACAACGGGGAAAGCAGAGCGACAACTGGGAAAGCTGAGCGAGAAGTGGGAAAGCAAAGTGACAATTGTAAAAGCAGAGCAACAAGTGGCAAAGCAGAGAGACAATAAGGAAAGCAGAGCGATAACTGGGAAAGCAGAGTGACAACTGGGAAAGCAGAGTGACAACTGGGAAAGCAGAGCGACAATCGGGAAAGCAGAGCGACAACTGGGAAAGCAGAGTGACAACTGGGAAAGCAGAGCGACAACGGGGAAAGCAGAGCGACAATGGGGAAAGCAGAGGGACAACTGGGAAAGCAGAGCGACAATCGGGAAAGCAGAGCGACAATCGGGAAAGCAGAGCGACAATCGGGAAAGCAGAGCGACAACTGGGAAAGCAGAGCGACAATGGGGAAAGCAGAGCGACAACTGGGAAAGCAGAGTGACAACTGGGAAAGCAGAGTGACAACAGGGAAAGCAGAGAGACAACTGGGAAAGCAGAGAGACAACTGGGAAAGCAGAGTGACAACTGGGAAAGCAGAGTGACAACTGGGAAAGTAGAGCGACAACGGGGAAAGCAGAGCGACAACTGGGAAAGCAGAGCGAGAAGTGGGAAAGCAAAGTGACAATTGTAAAAGCAGAGCAACAAGTGGCAAAGCAGAGAGACAATAAGGAAAGCAGAGCGATAACTGGGAAAGCAGAGTGACAACTGGGAAAGCAGAGTGACAACTGGGAAAGCAGAGCGACAATCGGGAAAGCAGAGCGACAACCGGGAAAGCAGAGTGACAACCGGGAAAGCAGAGCGACAATGGGGAAAGCAGAGTGACAACTGGGAAAGCAGAGTGACAACTGGGAAAGCAGAGTGACAACTGGGAAAGCAGAGCGACAACGGGGAAAGCAGAGCGAGAAGTGGGAAAGCAGAGTGACAATTGTAAAAGCAGAGCGACAATCGTAAAAGCAGAGCGACAATGGGGAAAGCAGAGTGACAACTGGGAAAGCAGAGCGACAACTGGGAAAGCAGAGGGACAACTGGGAAAGCAGAGCGACAACTGGGAAAGCAGAGCGACAACTGGGAAAGCAGAGTGACAACTGGGAAAGTAGAGCGACAACGGGGAAAGCAGAGCGACAACTGGGAAAGCTGAGCGAGAAGTGGGAAAGCAAAGTGACAATTGTAAAAGCAGAGCAACAAGTGGCAAAGCAGAGAGACAATAAGGAAAGCAGAGCGATAACTGGGAAAGCAGAGTGACAACTGGGAAAGCAGAGCGACAATTGTGAAAGCAGAGCGACAACCGGGAAAGCAGAGTGACAACTGGGAAAGCAGAGCGACAACGGGGAAAGCAGAGCGACAATGGGGAAAGCAGAGGGACAACTGGGAAAGCAGAGCGACAATCGGGAAAGCAGAGCGACAATCGGGAAAGCAGAGCGACAACTGGGAAAGCAGAGCGACAACTGGGAAAGCAGAGCGACAACTGGGAAAGCAGAGTGACAACTGGGAAAGCAGAGTGACAACTGGGAAAGCAGAGTGACAACTGGGAAAGCAGAGCGACAACTGGGAAAGCAGAGTGACAACTGGGAAAGTAGAGCGACAACTCGGAAAGTAGAGCGACAACGGGGAAAGCAGAGCGACAACTGGGAAAGCTGAGCGAGAAGTGGGAAAGCAAAGTGACAATTGTAAAAGCAGAGCAACAAGTGGCAAAGCAGAGAGACAATAAGGAAAGCAGAGCGATAACTGGGAAAGCAGAGTGACAACTGGGAAAGCAGAGTGACAACTGGGAAAGCAGAGCGACAATCGGGAAAGCAGAGCGACAACTGGGAAAGCAGAGTGACAACTGGGAAAGCAGAGCGACAACGGGGAAAGCAGAGCGACAATGGGGAAAGCAGAGGGACAACTGGGAAAGCAGAGCGACAATCGGGAAAGCAGAGCGACAATCGGGAAAGCAGAGCGACAATCGGGAAAGCAGAGCGACAACTGGGAAAGCAGAGCGACAATGGGGAAAGCAGAGCGACAACTGGGAAAGCAGAGTGACAACTGGGAAAGCAGAGTGACAACAGGGAAAGCAGAGTGACAACAGGGAAAGCAGAGTGACAACAGGGAAAGCAGAGAGACAACTGGGAAAGCAGAGAGACAACTGGGAAAGCAGAGTGACAACTGGGAAAGCAGAGTGACAACTGGGAAAGTAGAGCGACAACGGGGAAAGCAGAGCGACAACTGGGAAAGCAGAGCGAGAAGTGGGAAAGCAAAGTGACAATTGTAAAAGCAGAGCAACAAGTGGCAAAGCAGAGAGACAATAAGGAAAGCAGAGCGATAACTGGGAAAGCAGAGTGACAACTGGGAAAGCAGAGTGACAACTGGGAAAGCAGAGCGACAACCGGGAAAGCAGAGTGACAACCGGGAAAGCAGAGCGACAATGGGGAAAGCAGAGTGACAACTGGGAAAGCAGAGTGACAACTGGGAAAGCAGAGTGACAACTGGGAAAGCAGAGCGACAACGGGGAAAGCAGAGCGAGAAGTGGGAAAGCAGAGTGACAATTGTAAAAGCAGAGCGACAATCGTAAAAGCAGAGCGACAACTGGGAAAGCAGAGCGACAACTGGGAAAGCAGAGCGACAACTGGGAAAGCAGAGCGACAACTGGGAAAGCAGAGCAACAATGGGGAAAGCAGAGAGACAACGGGGAAAGCAGAGTGACAACTGGGAAAGCAGAGCGAGAAGTGGGAAAGAAGAGCGAGAAGTGGGAAAACAAAGTGACAATTGTAAAAGCAGAGCAACAAGTGGCAAAGCAGAGAGACAATGAGGAAAGCAGAGCGATAACTGGGAAAGCAGAGTGACAACTGGGAAAGCAGAGTGACAACTGGGAAAGCAGAGTGACAACTGGGAAAGCAGAGCGACAATCGGGAAAGCAGAGCGACAACCGGGAAAGCAGAGCGACAATGGGGAAAGCAGAGTGACAACTGGGAAAGCAGAGTGACAACTGGGAAAGCAGAGCGACAATGGGGAAAGCAGAGTGACAACTGGGAAAGCAGAGTGACAACTGGGAAAGCAGAGTGACAACTGGGAAAGCAGAGCGACAACGGGGAAAGCAGAGCGAGAAGTGGGAAAGCAGAGTGACAATTGTAAAAGCAGAGCGACAATCGGGAAAGCAGAGCGACAACTGGGAAAGCAGAGCGACAACTGGGAAAGCAGAGCGACAACTGGGAAAGCAGAGCAACAATGGGGAAAGCAGAGCGACAACGGGGAAAGCAGAGTGACAACTGGGAAAGCAGAGCGAGAAGTGGGAAAGCAGAGTGACAATTGTAAAAGCAGAGCAACAAGTGGCAAAGCAGAGAGACAATAAGGAAAGCAGAGCGATAACTGGGAAAGCAGAGTGACAACTGGGAAAGCAGAGTGACAACTGGGAAAGCAGAACGAGAATCGGGAAAGCAGAGCGACAACTGGGAAAGCAGAGTGACAACTGGGAAAGTAGAGCGACAACGGGGAAAGCAGAGTGACAACTGGGAAAGCAGAGCGAGAAGTGGGAAAGCAGAGTGACAATTGTAAAAGCAGAGCAACAAGTGGCAAAGCAGAGAGACAATAAGGAAAGCAGAGCGATAACTGGGAAAGCAGAGTGACAACTGGGAAAGCAGAGTGACAACTGGGAAAGCAGAGCGACAATCGGGAAAGCAGAGCGACAACTGGGAAAGCAGAGGGACAACTGGGAAAGTAGAGCGACAACGGGGAAAGCAGAGTGACAACTGGGAAAGCAGAGTGACAACTGGGAAAGCAGAGTGACAACTGGGAAAGCAGAGCGACAACTGGGAAAGTAGAGCGACAATGGGGAAAGCAGAGCGACAATGGGGAAAGCAGAGCGACAACTGGGAAAGCAGAGCGACAACTGGGAAAGCAGAGTGACAACTGGGAAAGTAGAGCGACAACTGGGAAAGCAAAGTGACAACTGGGAAAGCAGAGCGAGAATAGGGAAAGCAGAGCGACAACTCCTGTGAGAGATCAAACTATAACCATTGTACTTATTACGCAGCAAATATATTTCTAGATTGGTTTAATTCCTGTAATTTATTTTCTGAGGTGTGAGGTACTGAGAGCCTCGAGCCTCTGCAATATTACAGGTTTAATTAATTAAATACAGGTTCCAAGCGGATCCATTTAAAGGGACTAATCCCAAGGACTTGTTGGATGCATATTTCTGTGTCTAAACTCTGCAGGTCCGCTCATGGATCCTGGGGCGGGCGCTGTGCACTTCTGGCATCTATCTGTGAGCCTGAGTGTCTGAGATAAGACAATGCTGCTTCTGGGACTGCTGATACAGACAACCAGAGATAGCAAAAAGTATAGGAGCCCCACCTGAACATGTAGCAGAGCTGAATCTGAATCTCATAGATGTTAAAGGGATATTCTAGTTACAAGTTATCCCCTATGCACTGGATAGAGGATAACTGTTCGATCAGCGGGGGTCTGACCAATCATGAGAACAGAGGTTAGTTGTCCTTGTATGAGTTGATCTGCTATTGAGCATGCGCCCTGCTGCTCCATACATCTCTATGGGATAACTGAGGTCCGTACTCGGTCATTTCTAGCGGTCCCATAGAGATGAATGGAGCGGCAGCATGCTTGCCTGAGCGCAGATCCATTCGAAGAGGGGACCCAAGACCCAGTTCTCGTGAGGGGTGGGGGTCCACCTGATCCAACAGCTATTTTCTATCCATTAGAAAAGGGATAACTTGCTACTGGAATACCCCTTTAAGTACATAGAACCCCTTCCATATGCAGGGTTGAAGTCAGTGAAGGAGAATTCTGCAAAAAATGCCAAAAGGCAACAAATAAGATGTCCTGATGCGAACCCGGCAGGAATGCCTAACTTGCGGCCCTCCAGCTGTTGCAAAACTACAACTCCCAGCATGCCCTGACAGCTGCAGGCTGTGCAGGCATGATGGAAGTTGTAGTTTTACAACAGCTGGAGGGCCGCAGTTTGGTCATCCCCGACGTAAAGGATCAGGATCCAGTAGCCATGTTCGGATCCTTCTATGAGATGTTCTGTTCATGCTTTATGGTCACAGAAGGATACCCCAACTAGAGCATCCTAACCTATTGCTTATCACTGCTGAGAGTTTGTTACAATTCCATCCATCCTAGACAGCCCCCTCTGAGTGAAGCAGACTGATACATTGTACCTGCGCTGATACATTGTATCAATCGTAGATCTTGAAAATACCGTAGATAACTGCAAAGCGCTTTCTGTAACTGGCGATTTGAGGAGACCACCCGCTCATTGGCGGTCACGCTTCGGCCCCACTTCAACAACTGCTTTATGCAAAAAATAAAATAAAATAAAGTACACTGGTGTGAGTCCTCCATACAGTCGTGCAGCCGTTCTGTGGATAGTCCCGCTATGTTCAGAGCAGCTGCTGCGTTTGGGTTATTGATCCTTTAAGTCAGCAGGAGAGAAATGCGCCGGGCGCCGCCACGGGCGGTAATTGATGCTGCGCTCCCCTTGTCACCGTATGTTTGGTTTCGCCATCCTCCCATGTACACAGTCCTGGGGCTCGGGGTACACGGATCCGCACATTGTACCATCACACTCCATTAGCTCCCCATCTGTCCTGTAAGGACCGCACCGTCAATCTTCCCACTAACGCAAACAGGATATTCCTGCATCCTGCCTCAGCCCCCTCCGCGGATCAGAGGCCAAAAAGCATTTCCCCTAAAATCCTGAGAGCTCGGGTCGTCTGCTTCTTCATCTGTTTCTGGGAAAGCTGGGTGACAACCAATATAGTCACTGCTGCTGCTCACACAGGGGTTGTCACTCTCTCCTACAGCGCTGAATAGTAAGGCCTCTTGCACACGAAAGTGTGCGCCCTTTGGTCGCGCTGCAGCCCGCAAATTGCAAACGCGGTCCACAATAGGGCCCCGGAGCGCACACGTTCGTGTGAAAGAGGCCCAAGTCTGCATTACCAGGTAGATTTGCCTTTCAGGAACCTGAGAAAGCTGGATGATGGTGGTAGTAGGCCTGTATTAAATAGCACCCAGCTTTCCTGGAGCCCTGAATGGTTCTTGGGTTGATCTCTGCATAATCAGGTAGATTGCACTTCCAGGAACCTAAGAAAACCGGACGACGATACACGCAGGACATGTAGTTGGGCCGTACTGAATGTCACCCAGCTTTCCTAGAGTCCGGAATAGTGACCCTTTCTTTTTTAGGGCTCATGCAAACAAACATATTTTCTTTCTGCGTCCATTCAGTTTTTTTGCGGACCGTATGCTGAACTATTCATTTTAATGGGTCCGCAAAAAAAAAAACGGCTGTAGTGGTTTTGCTGATCCGCAAATTGCAGATGCGCAAAACACAGGTACCGGCCGCGTGCGTTCCTCAAATTGCAGACGGCACATGGCCACAACCATAATAGAAAATGCCTATAGTAGGACATGCCCTATCTTTTCTGCGGAGCCGCGGACGGAACCACGGATGCGGACAGCACACGGTGTGCTGTCCGCATCTTTTGTGGCCCCGTTGAAATGAATGGATCCGCACTTGACCCCGTTCACGCGGCCGTCTGTTGAACTACACATGGAAAAATCAACAGGTGATATTCATCAGATTCAGCAGAGCTAAGTTTGTCAGATTCAGAGGAGCCGAATTTTTCAGATACAGCAGAGCTGAGCGTGCCACATGCAGCAGAGCTGAGCGTCCAACTCCAGAAGACCCAAGTATGTGAGAAGCTAAAGAAATAAGTGTCTAAAATATATAGAAAAGCAGCGTGTCAGAGGCTGCAGGTAGGGGTGTGTCAGGTGTAGCAGAGCTCAGTTTGACATAAACTGGGGGGAAAGTAATAGTGATTTGAACCTCTATCAGTAGGATGTAGTAGTGCTGAGTTTGTCATTTGGCACAGCGTATAGCTGATATGTAGTTTTACATAGGACTGCAGGTAAACTGATAGTCAGCGCTATAAACCGACTTAGACCGACGTAAAGAAGATTTCATGATTTACGTGAAAAAAATTGCAGGCTTGGAATGACAGATTCAGCTCTGCTACATAGCGTATGCGCCGTATAGCAGCGCCACTCACCTGCTATTCACAGTTAATTACACCGTTTTAATGCTGTTTTAAAACCATTTAACAAACTCAGCCTCGATCCCTGGCCTCCTCCCTGACGTGCCGAGCAGTGTGCCGCTACGTACTGACTGTCTCCAGGTACCGGACGTCAGGACGTATTTTATCCTGTAACATTTAATGATCATAACAGGAAATAAGGTGATAATTTCTGTTCAGTCCCAAGACTATCCGGCCCTGTGTTACTGGCGGAGGCCGCCTGCTCGCACGGGACCTTCCACCAGCTGCTGCCGAGTCCTGACTGGTTAAATCATTCATAATTAACGCTGTTTACGATACGCTGTATTCCTGGAGACGCCCGCGGCCGTAACGAGCGCAGCGCAGAACAAATACCGAGCGGACGCGGCTTTCACTGAAAAACAGTCACCAATTTCATGGACCAAGAGTACAGAACATTCTGGACAAAGAGGAAAATTGTCCTTAAAGGGGTATTCCAGTAGGAGAAAGTTATCCACTATCCACAGGATCGGGGATAACTATTAGATTGGTGGGGGTCCTCCAGCTGGGGCCACCACAGATTATGAGAATGGGGCCTCGTATTCCCCTGCAGCTCCTCTGATAACATGTGTGCGGCTGCTCTATTAATTTCTATGGGAGTTCCTGACATAGCCGAGTACTGCGCTCAGCTACCTCCGGAACTCCCATAGGAATGAATGGAGCCACCAGCTGCTCCGGTAATTGTAGGGGAGCAGTAGGGGGCCTGCAGGGGGTACACGACCCCCTTTCTCGTAATCAATTGGGGTTCCAGAGATAGGACCCCAACCTGAAAGTTATCCCCTATCCTAACTTTTATCTAGCGGAATACTCATTTAACTCATAAAACTTGTCTATAGGAGGCAGTATTATAGTGGTTATATCCTTGTACATAGGAGCAGTATTATAGTAGTTATATTCTTGTACATAGGAGGCAGTATTATAATAGTTATATTCTTGTACATAGGAGCAGTATTATAGTAGTTATATACTTGTACATAGGAGCAGTATTATAGTAGTTATATTCTTGTACATAGGAGCAGTATTATAGTAGTTATATTCTTATACATAGGAGCAGTATTATAGTAGTTATATTCTTGTACATAGGAGGCAGTATTATAGTAGTTATATTCTTGTACATAGGAGGCAGTATTATAGTAGTTATATTCTTGTACATAGGAGCAGTATTATAGTAGATATATTCTTGTACATAGGAGGCAGTATTATAGTAGATATATTCTTGTACATAGGAGCAGTATTATAGTAGTTATATTCTTGTACATAGGAGCAGTATTATAGTAGTTATATTCTTGTACATAGGAGCAGTATTATAGTAGTTATATTCTTGTACATAGGAGCAGTATTATAGTAGTTATATTCTTGTACATAGGAGGCAGTATTATAGTAGTTATATTCTTGTACATAGGAGCAGTATTATAGTAGATATATTCTTGTACATAGGAGGCAGTATTATAGTAGATATATATTTTTGTACATAGGAGGCAGTATTATAGTAGTTATATTCTTGTACATAGGAGCAGTATTATAGTAGTTATATTCTTGTACATAGGAGGCAGTATTATAGTAGTTATATTCTTGTACATAGGAGCAGTATTATAGTAGTTATAGTCTTGTACATAGGAGCAGTATTATAGTAGTTATATTCTTGTACATAGGAGGCAGTATTATAGTAGTTATATTCTTGTACATAGGAGCAGTATTATAGTAGTTATAGTCTTGTACATAGGAGCAGTATTATAGTAGTTATATTCTTGTACATAGGAGGCAGTATTATAGTAGTTATATTCTTGTACATAGGAGCAGTATTATAGTAGTTATATTCTTGTACATAGGAGCAGTATTATAGTAGTTATATTCTTGTATATAGGAGCAGTATTATAGTAGTTATATTCTTGTACATAGGAGCAGTATTATAGTAGTTATATTCTTGTACATAGGAGCAATATTATAGTAGTTATATTCTTGTATATAGGAGCAGTATTATAGTAGTTATATTCTTGTACATAGGAGCAGTATTATAGTAGTTATATTCTTGTACATAGGAGGCAGTATTATAGCAGTTATATTCTTGTACGTAGGAGGCAGTATTATAGCAGTTATATTCTTGTACGTAGGAGCAGTATTATAGTAGTTATATTCTTGTACATAGGAGCAGTATTATAGTAGTTATATTCTTGTACATAGGAGGCAGTATTATAGTAGTTATATTCTTGTACATAGGAGGCAGTATTATAGTAGTTATATTCTTGTACATAGGAGCAGTATTATAGTAGTAATATTCTTGTACATAGGAGGCAGTATTATAGTAGTTATATTCTTGTACATAGGAGCAGTATTATAGTAGTTATATTCTTGTACATAGGAGGCAGTATTATAGTAATTATATTATTGTACATAGGAGCAGTATTATAGTAGTTATATTCTTGTACATAGGAGCAGTATAATAGTAGTTATTTTTTTGTACATAGGAGCAGTATTATAGTAGTTATATTTTTGTACATAGAAGCAGTATAATGCGAAAGTCTGGCATTTTTTGTTGTTATTATAGAGACACAGAAGTACTGTAGCATATTCAGCTTATTGTGATGAGCTATTTAATGAGCTATTCAATAATACCTCACAGTTAGGGCTCATTCTGAATAGTTAAGGCTCATGCACACAAACGTGTGTGCCCCGGGTCTGTATTTGAACCCACAAACAGCCTCACTAGAATGGGTCAGCATTCAGCAATCCTCAAGATACACAGCAGTGTGTTCTTTTTTTGTGGGGCTTACTGAGTCTTGCGACTTCTGGACACATTCAAGTCAATGAGTCCGCATCCTCAAATAGCGGGCACACGGCCGATGTCCGTGCATTGCGGACTACTATTTGCACGGGGCGCACAAGCAAGCAGTTTTGTCCCTCATTTTTAGCACTGGGACAATTCTCATTAGAATCCTGGGCTCCTCTGACCTGGTAAAGCTCCACCACCTGGTTTTATATCAATGTAACTGAAAGGTTAAAATGTACCTGAAAGGTTCCGATTACTGGGATGCAGATGGCGATATCAAATCTCTTGGTGTTATCTGGTCATTTGTCGGATGCCGTCACGCGTACCTGATAACCGCGGCCGACTTGGAAAGGATTCATTTTCCATTCTTTTGAACGCTTTGTGCTAAATGCATAAAACATCCCAGGGGTCTTTTTTTCCATTAGTTCATAAAATTAATAGTCTAAATTCAATTAAAGCTGGCTGAGACCTGGAGGGCACTGTGCCCAGAGGAGGAGGGCAAGGAACAGACAAGACAATATTATATCTTACCCCCGGCCTTCTTACAAGACGTTTTCCCCACTGATTTTCCAGGCCTTTCTTTCTAACCTTCTGCCTATTAACTGAGATTGTAATGAAAAGAAAGAGTGAGTCTGTGAAGAAGACATCAGGAGAGAAGATAGAAGATATGAGGAGCCTAGAATCGCAATAAGTAGCAGCCTCTCTACCTCTATACCAGGCATCCTCAAACTGCAGCCCTCCAGCTGTTGCAAAACTACAACTCCCAGCATGCCCGAACAGCCTACAGCAGGGCATTGTGGGAGTTGTAGTTTTACAATAGCTGGAGGGCTGCAGTTTGAGGATGCCTGCTCAATACTATAGCTGCCCTGAGCTCTTATCTTCCTTTTCTCATACACTGCACGATATTCTAATTGTTGGAGCAGAAGTTTGTGCTCCAGAGCTGCATTCTGTACACCACTCGGTCATCTTAAATGCCATGGAAAGCTATCTTTAGTCACTTAGCCACCTGGAATGTCTGTCAGCAACCTTCTCCCATGCCCAAAGCTTTTTGGGTCTACCTTGCTTCCATCATACATAGGGAGAAATCATTTTTGCACTTTTGTGATAGAAATGTTCAGAAGAGCCCAGAGTCACTATGGAAGCGATGAATGCGAACCCCTTCCCTTTGGAAATGTTTTCTTCTTATGCACGTACACCGATATGTATGAATTATGGAGATGTACATGTAGGATTATAAGACGGTCCTCGCTTAGCAGTTAAATCGCCAGTTATTGTATGACTGGGGTCTCTTTAGGGGAGGTCGGAGACAGAAATCTCAGATGTTGGTTTGATCCCAAAAAACATAATACTGTCCCCGATCCGCTAATATGGCCGGTTCTAAACCCAGTGGTTTATGGTCCATTTTACAGGCCTGTTATAATGTCTCTGTCTTTCGAGGATTTCTCGTTCTCAGCCTCTGTCCCCTGCTGCATCCTGAAACTGACATCTGTTCTATCACCGACGGGGTTAAGTTTAAAGTTTTAGCTTTCTCCCTCACCTAATGAGCTTTCTTTCCTAATGACATGGCTCCCTGCCACGAGTGTACAGTGCAGCAGAGGCATTAAGGACTCAGAGACGTCTCTTATCTTTCTTGCTTGACTTTACTTCTAGCAGCTTCTGATATCTCCTGAAGAGAAGCTGAGCTGTTTATCAGACCTGTGCAGGAGCCGAGGGGAGGCAGGAGAGATGGGGAAGCAAGGCTGCAAGGGAGGAGGAAGAAGAAGAGGCATAGAGGAAGCATGCAGGGGAAGCAGAAAGATGAAGAAGCAAAGAGGAAACCCCTGAATAGACAGGAGGGGGGGGGGGGGGGGGGACAAGATGTGAGGATGAAGAAGCAGAAGAGAGGAAGAAGAAGAAGCAGCAAAGAGGGAGCTAGAGAAGAGATTAGGAAGGAGGAATGGAAGCAAAAGGGTGAAGAAGCAGAGAGGAAACATGAGTAGACAGGAGACAGCAGAAGAGGCAGGAGAGATGGGGATGAAAGAGCAGAAGAGAGGAGGAAGAAGACAAGAGGAAGCATGGGAATATAGGCAAAGGGATGAAGAAGCAGACTGGAAGCATGAGTATAGGGGAGGAAAGAGATAAGGGTTGGAAGTGGCAGAGAAGAAGCATGAGTATAGGGGAGGAAAGAGATAAGGGTATGCATTACAGGGGGGAAAGGAAGGGTTGGAATCAGCAGAGAAGAAGCATGAGTAGAGAGGAAGCAAGAGGACAGTGAAGGACAATCCAATGGGAAAGCAAAAGCGGAAGAGGGGAAGAAGAAGTAGAGGAGAAGCATGAGAAGATATAAGGAAAGTGGATAGGGAAGGCTCAATGTAATGGGAGGCAGCGGAAATGAGGAAACAATAGAGGAGGAAACAAAGAGGAAGCATGTGTAGAGAGGAGGCAGGAGGGGAGGCTTGAGATATGCGAATCGGGCCTTGAAGGGAAGAAAGACAGGAGCTAGTATAGCTAGGGAAACACGTCTGTAGGGGTGGAAGAAGCATACAGAAAGTATGAGGTAGTAGCAGAGAAGAGGCGGGAGAGATGGGAAAGCAGAAGAGGAAGGGAGGTAGGCGACCTGGGAAAACAAACGTAGAGCAGAGGATGAAGCAGAGAGGAAGCATGAATAGTGAGGAGGGAACAGAAGAGATGGGAAGCAAGTCTGAGGGGTATGAAGAAGAAGAGAGGAAGCATGAATAGAAATAGGGCAGAAGTGTAGAAGAGGTAGGAGCAAAGGGAAAGCAGACCAGGAAAAGAGGAGAGGCAGAATGGAGGAAAGGAAGGAGCAGAGGAAACCAGAAGGGAAGCAGTAGTGGAGAAATATAAAGGAGCAGGGATGCCAAGGTGGAGAGAAAGCAGAAGTGGGGGTGGGGGTGGGGATTCAGAAGCAGATAGGGATGGATCAGAGGTAGGAGTGGAGAGGACGCTTTATCTCTCTTACTGTGAGTTACTTTTGTTTGACTGTTCCCTTTTTCTTGTACTGGGGGGGGGGGGGGGGGGAGATCTTCAGCATTACAGTGTGTGCTTTCAGTCAGAAGTCCAGAATCCGTGTTTGGTTCAGGCAGAGCCCGACACTGACTCGGATACTCACTCAGCGCTGTGTATCCAATGTTTTCTTATTTGAGAGGCCCTATTACAAGCCAGAGTGGAGGGGAGACTGGAGAGGGTTGAGTAGTAGGAGAAGCCGAGGCGGAAATGTTCAGGTGAGAAGAGGGGACAGGAGTAAGAGGAATAAGGAAAGGAGGGAGGACAGGGTTGGAGAGAAGGCAAGAGCAGACGCAGGACAGGATGATGGTTAATGTTGAGCGAATTGAATGGTGTCTGAAAAAAAAAATTATACTTGTCTTATCCACTTTGCGGAGAGGCCGTCTGCTGCGTCTTGGTTGAAGAAAGCCTGCGGCAAGAGTGAAGACATCACCACGTGATCACGCTGGCCCCGCGCGCTGACATCGTCAGGGAGAGGACGGCCTCCCCGAGATCAAGTAGATAAAGTATAATTTTTTTAAACCCCAGATTAACCCCCCAAGCACACGAATGTGAGTCTCAGATGCCAAAAGAAGCACTCAACGTGGCATCTGAGGGGTTAAATGACGGGGCAGCGTGATCGCTGTTCCCCATCATTGCACCCTCTCCATACAACAAAAAGTGATTTGTGACTAAGTCATTTGTAACCAACCAAATTCCTTGATGAAGTTCCACGAAACTGCAGAATTGAAAACTTCGCTCGTCACTAATGACGGTAATAAAGGCAACGTGCCGCTAGGTTTGGGGACACTAAACCACTGACATGTTATACAACTGGGGATTAGAGTTCCAAACGTGTCTACATCAAAACCATCCATTTCTGGATTGTGTAATAAAATAACAAGTCGCCAGTGGCATCGGGTGCATGCGCTTTGAACATATAAAGCTCAAGACAGTACACCAAACTTCTCTGCGCATGTGCTCCATAATCCATGGTACACATTAGCTACCCATACACAGGGGAAGTTATTGGGCACTATACATGTATTTATGCCAGCAGGGGTGGATTAAGTGCATGATAGGCCCGGGGCTGTCTACCCAACTCGGGCCCCTGTATTTTAGTTTATTTTTATTTGTATGAAGAGGCTGCGGTGCTTCGTGAGCGCCACAGTCTCTTCCTAGGGCATATGACATCTTCAGACTGAAAAAAAATACCCCAAATTACTAGCGTTGAGCGAGCATGCTTCAGTCAGTGTATTTAAATCTAACTTAGCCTCTATTTCTATGCAGGAGATGACTGTACAGTGAGGGAATCCCTCAGTGTGAGTCCGCGGCTTAGGAGTCCCTGCTCTGACTCCATATATAGCTATGTCTATACATGGAGTCAGTGCTTGGGGACACCCCACTGTATTTAAATCTAATTTAGCCTCTATTTCAGAAAAGTTTCTGCCAGGATTTGAACTCATGACCTTTTGCATTAGAGGCAAGGCACTTAACCACTCAGCTATAATTGCTGCATAGCCAGTTACTTTAAAAAAATAAAATATTAAAAATACATATATATTTACAGCTACCAGAGAGGGAAGGAGACTGCTTGGTGTGATGTGTTGCAGGGGGAGCGAAAGACATATAAATCACATGCATTTTGGGAGATTTTGGCAGAAAAAAGAGAAATACGTCATCTGACACTGCCCAAGGGCCATCCCACAATAGCACAGATCAGCAGTGATGCTGAAGTGGACATCAAGAAAACCGAAAGATGGAGATTAGTATAATTAGGTGTAAAAAGTGGAATTCAGTTTCAGATAGTGGTTGAAAGCCTTTTGAGATTTTTTTTAAAATTAACTTGATTCATAGGATAACTGCGTTATACAGATTACTGATCACTAAGGACACTGTTACATTGGATACAATAATCTCCCCTTTGGCCTCTAGAGGCGCTGTTACAGTTGACGCTAGCGGTAAAGGTCGTCTCTAAGAGTATGTTCTTTCACTGTTGTCCTGATCTTGGGGACCACAGTGATATTCATTGTAGTGTTTTATAGACAACAGTTGAGAGATAGATGAGGAATTTTTAGACATAGGGATCTGTGTGAAAAGCTCTTATACAGGCCATACCTCTATAATTGGGAGCAATCAAGGTGACCCCAAGGAATCCTCTCAGTGAGCAGAATCCCGTCCCATTTCCTGCGTACAGCGAGCAGACTCCGGCTGATGTGGACATTCCTCTTATTGCTAATGGACTGAGATGAAAGCTGCTGGGAGTTTATTTGCCTTGCAGCTGATTCACTCTGCTTGAAATGACTGTATGGTACGGGCTGTGCAGGGTACAATAGAATTCGGGGTGCATTACAACTATATAATATTCTGTGTACGGTAGCAGAGAAATGATAGAGACGTGACCAGCGCATGACCGGGGTTCATATGACGTCTTCATCCCTCTCATGGGACCACTGATGATTTGTTCTAACATCTCTCTCGATCTTTGCTGCATTGTGTGAACCAGAAATCTAGTCTATATTACCTTAATATCCTGCCTGACACCCAGAAATTAAATTAAAAGGCTCATCTAGACATCAGTAAATAAAGCATTTTTACAATATTATGAAAAGTTCTGAAACATTTCTATAAAGTTGATTCAATGTTTCACCATTTCAAAATTATTGCTTGCTGTCAGTAATTGAAATACTAAAGGGATTTTCTGGATGTCCAATATTTATGGCCTATCCTCAGAATATGTCATCAATATCTGATTGGTGGGAGTCCGACTACTGAAAAACACAATGCAACATCACCCAGCAAACATGCAATATATATTATAAACTAATGCTATATTCACCATATAAAATGAATGACGTACTCAGCAAATACTTTATAATAAAATTAATTTGTGCCCACTAGTGTTTGGCGAGCATGCTTGGCCGAACAGTAAGGGATAGGGAAGTGGCTGTGCTGCTGATGGTGCACGCAGAGGCCGTGGCCCTGGGCGCGGTGGAACTGTGCCTGCTGCCAGAGCACAAGAAACACACTCATACACGATACCTAGCTTCATGCCCCAGTTTGCAGGGCTGCGCAGGACACCACTCTCCAAGTCAGACCAGTGGTCGGTTGGATTGCAGCAGATAATGCTTCCAGTCGGTTAAGCATCACCCTGTCTTCCACCAAGTCCAGTCTCAGTAGCCAAGAGTCTGGTCAACAGAATCCTCACCCAGATCCTCCTTCCTCCCAGGTGGTGGACGATGAAGTCACTGACCCAACCTGGGAATGTGGCAAGCCAAGCGAGGACAGCAGTACAGAGGGGGAGGGATCCGCAGCACCGCAACAGGCTGGAAGAGGCAGTGGGGTGGCAAAAGGGAGAAGGCGGGCCACACCAAACAGGCCCTTTAACTGTTTCCCGGAGCACCCCCTTGCAGCAATCTCCTTTGGAAAGGGGTAGGTGTTCCGTAGTCTGGCGCTTTTTTGAGGAAAGTGCGGACGATAAAAGAATTGTCATTTGCAACCTGTGCTGTACCAAAATGAGCAGGGGCGTGAACACTAGCAACCTCACCACCACCAGCATGATCCGCCAGATGGCATCAAAGCACCCAAATAGGTGTGCCGAACGCCTGGGTCCACAACCAGTGTCTGCGGGTCACACCACTGCCTCCTCTTCCCCTGTGTTACGTGCTGGCCAATCCCCTGTCCAAGATGCAGGCCCGGATGCCTCCCGCCCTGCATCTGGACATTCGCAAGCACCATCAGCTAGCACATCCACTTCTGTATCCCAGCGCAGCGTACAGCGCAGCGTACAGATGTCCATACCCCAGGCTTTTGAACGAAAGCACAAATACCCAGCCACCCACCCACAGACCATAGCACTAAATGCGCAGCTTTCCAAATTGCTGGCCCTTTTGGACACTAAGGCTTTCTGTAGCCTGATGGCGGCGGCCGTCCCTTGTTGCTCAGTCCCCAGCCGCCATTATTTTTCCCTGTGTGCCGTCCCCGCCTTACACCAGCATGTGTCCCGTAACATCACCCGCGCCCTGACCAATGCAGTTATTGGGAACGTCCACTTAACGACTGACACATGGTCACAAGTGCTTTTGGCCAGGGACCCTATATTTCCCTGACGGCACACTGGGTGAACGTTGTGGAGCGAGTCGTACCCTGGGATGGCACAGGTGCTACCGACGCCAAGGATTGCGGGCCCTACTTCCAACAGGATTTATGCCACTACCTACATTAGTGGCTGCAACCCCCACCCCTTCTCCTCCTCCTCCATTTCCACCTCTGAATTCTCATCTTGCAGCACCAGTCAGCCATCAGTCAGTAGCTGGAAGCAGTGTAGCACTGCAGTGGGGAAGCGGCAACAGGCCGCGCTTAAACTGATCTGCTTAGGTGACAAGCAGCACACCGCCGCAGAGCTGTGGCAGGGGATAAGAGACCAGACTGAGCTGTGGTTCTCGCCACTCAACCTACAACGAGGCATGGTTGTGTCTGATAATGGCCGTAACTTGGTGGTGGCTTTGAAGCTCGGCAAGCTCACACACATCCCATGCCTACCCCACGTCTTAAACTTAGTGGTTCAGCGGTTTCTCAAAACCTACCCCAATTTGCCTGAGCTACTAGTGAAGGTGTGCCGCGTGTGTGCCCATTTCCAAAAGTCACCGACAGCTTCAGCCGGTCTGTCAATGTTGCAGCAGCGCTTACAATTGCCAGCTCACCGACTGTTGTGCGACGTAAACACGCGTTGGAACTCCACGTTCCACATGTTGGCCAGGCTTTGTGAGCAGCAGAGGGCAGTAGTGGAATACCAGCTGCAACATGGTCGTCACCTTTCCAGTCAGCTTCCGCTCTTCACATGTAATGAGTGGGCATGGATGTCTGACCTCTGTGAGGTTTTACGCAACTTTGAGGAATCAACACAAATGGTGAGCGGCGATAACGCTATTATCAGCGTCACCATCCCACTTCTGTGTCTACTGAAACGCTCGCTGCTCACAATTAAGGTGGACGCTTTGCATGTGGAAGAGGTGGAAATGGGGGAAGACAGTACACAGGGTGATAGCCACACCACCCTCCGTTCGTCTTCTTAGCGAGAATTGGATGATCATGATGAGGAGGAGCAGGAGACGGTTGACTCCGCTACCGAGGGTAGTACCCATAGCAGGTTTATTCCATCTGTTCAGCGTGGATGGGCCGAAGAGGAGGAAGAGGATGAGGAGATTGAGAGTCATCCTTCTGATGAGGACAGTGAAGTCTTGTCTGTTGAGACTCTGGCACACATGGCTGACTTTATGTTAGGCTGCCTTTCCCGTGACCCTCGCGTTATACGAATTTTGGCCAACACGATTATTGGTTATTCCTCCTTCTCGACCCACACTACATAGAGAACTTCTCATCTCTCATTCCTGTGGTGGAGAGGACTAGCAAAATGGTGCAATACCAGAAGGTCCTTGTGGAAAAATTGCTCCAAAAATTTCCAGCTGACAACGCTGGCGGCAGAGTCCGGACTTCCTTGGGCAACCGAGGAGGAGAGACGAGGGGAACACACAGCAGTTCCAACAGAGGCAGGGCAAGACTCTCCAAGGCCTGGGACAGTTTCATGACACCCCGCCAGCACCCTCACCCTGATGCGCGGCCTAGTGTCACAAGGAGGGAAAAGCTTTGGAAGATGGTGAAGGAGTACGTAGCAGACCGTGTCAGCGTCCTCAATGATCCCTCTGTGCCTTACAACTACTGGGTGTCCAAGCTGGACACGTGGCACGAACTGGCGCTCTACGCCTTGGAGGTGCTGGCCTGCCCTGCCGCCAGCGTTTTGTCAGAGCGGGTATTTAGTGCTGCTGGGGGCATAATAACTGATAAGCGCATCCGCCTGTCAACTGAAAATGCTGACAGGTGGATTCTTATCAAAATGAACAAGGCCTGGATTACCCCTGACTTCTCTTCTCCACCAGAGGAAAGCGGCCGAACATAAAGGCACTTTAAATGTGGCTTTTATGGTGTATTGAATACACTGTATGCCCACCACAAAAAAGGTATATGGTTCAATCTCCTTTTTCGTGTCCTCCTCCTCCATCATATCAACATGCTTATTAGTCTGCCCTCGCTCCTAATGTTTTAGAGGGTCAGCTCAGAAGCAGGCTATCAATCATAATTTTTCAAGGGTGTGTATGATGCCCTCCATTATGTGTAATAAAGGGTGTATTGTAGTGCCGGTTCTTTGTAATTTTTGGCAGCCTTTTCCCTTAGTGCATAGGCTTTATGAGTGTAGGAGTCCCACTACCTGAACAATTGTACCACAATGTGAATGAGGCCCTCCTTTATGTGATATACAGGCTGTATCGGAGTGCCTCTTCCTTGTAATTTTTGGCAGCACTTGCACTTTATATAAAAATAAATATACAGGAAAGAATGTTTCCTAAGAATTTTTTCTTGTCAGTCTGTAAAAGTGGCGTACTACTCGGACAACATCATTCGCAGCAGCGACCTGGGAGTCCAAGATGCATCCAGACATCCTCCCCATGCTGTTCCTGAACCATTTCAGTGGTGTTTCCATCAATTTCTGACCATTTCCTATGAATCAGACAACCAGTCCCCTCATCAGAGCAGAAGGTGCCTGGTTTAATGCTCGGGTTCTCCCATTGCTCCTATGTGCAAGAATATAACTACTATAATACTGCTCCTATGTACAAGAATATAACTACTATAATACTGCCTCCTATGTACAAGAATATAACTACTATAATACTGCCTCCTATGTACAAGAATATAACTACTATAATACTGCCTCCTATGTACAAGAATATAACTACTATAATACTGCTCATATGTACAAGAATATAACTACTATAATACTGCTCCTATGTACAAGAATATAACTACTATAATACTGCTCCTATGTACAAGAATATAACTACTATAATACTGCTCCTATGTACAAGAATATAACTACTATAATACTCCCCCCTATGTACAAGAATATAACTACTATAATACTGCTCCTATGTACAAGAATATAACTACTATAATACTGCTCCTATGTATAAGAATATAACTACTATAATACTGCCTCCTATGTACAAGAATATAACTACTATAATACTGCCTCCTATGTACAAGAATATAACTACTATAATACTGCTCCTATGTATAAGAATATAACTACTATAATACTGCCTCCTATGTACAAGAATAGAACTACTATAATACTGCTCCTATGTACAAGAATATTATGTTAGTTAAAAGGGTTTTCCAACATTTTACAACTGATGACCTATCCTAAGGCTAGGCCATCGGTATTTGATCAGTGGGGGTCCAACACCCGAGACCTCCACCGTTCAACAGTTTGAGAAGACACTGCGCTCCTGTGAGCACCGCTGCCTTCTTCCAGCTTACCAAGCACAGCGCCGTACATTTTATAGTGGTTAAGCTTGGTATTGTGCTCAGCCTTATTCACTTCTATGGGGCTGGTGTGCACGTGTCGTCACTGGCCTAGGGAAAGCTGTGAGAACGCTGTGGTGCTCACAGCAATGTCAGTGCCTTCTCAAAAAGCTGATCGTGGGGATCTCAGGTGTCAGACCCCCACCGATCAGATACTGATGACTTACCCAAAGGATAGCAGTTAAATCTCAAAAAAAAACCTTTAGGAATTTACTTGAAGGACAATTACATTGGGTGAGGATTCTTTCACATCAGGTTATGTGGATACACTTGGATATTCTTATATCTGTACATTGTAATTACTTTTGGATGATGAGGATTTTACATTAATGACTTGTAGAGACTTCACTATAAATATAATGTTATGATTAGAATGTTCAATATTTTACATTTGGGACAGAATTTGATTCCTTTTATGTAAATAAAGCTTTAAACAAGGAAACTAATAAAGTGTAATCACAATGAAAATGTATTATTGGAAGTAGATGATCACTTTCCTCCAGAGTGACAGTATTTTGCTGAAACCATCTGTAGCACGAAGGTTCACGCTGCCCGCGCCACCACCTGCTGCCAATCACTTGTCACCCACGGCGCAGTCAGAGCCAAGAGACAAGTTATTTATCTTGCAGCTATTTTTGGCGCCTTGAAAAATACAGTTTTGTCATGTTTTTGGCATGAGGCTTTTTTTGGCAGTCCCCGACTCGCTTCTGTCTTCCAGCTTCTTGTGACACTGAGAGCAGATTCTTCTTCTTATTATTAATCATGGAGACCCTCAGACACTCATAAAATTAAACCAATAAAATTATATATATATATTTTTTAATACATTTCAAAACCGCCATCAATACTTTACATTACATGGAATGAATGCTTTACTAGCAATTTCTAAGAAGAGAAGATAGATTTATTTAAACTTATTCATGGTTCCCAGTGAATCGGAAGAATTCACATTTGAGAGACAATTCACTTATCTCTCTTGCTTATTCTGGAGATCTTATAGTAATTGCTGGCCTGAGGCGGAGCGCCTCCTATAACCATGGCTGATGCTTCTGCTGTGTTTTACTTTTCTGCGTAATATAATATCAGGCACGCTGGGGCAGATTTACTAAGACGGACATTTCCTATACCATTTTTAGTCTAAGCCTCGCAGGAGTAAGATGCGCCAAATTTGATAAGAGGCCTTTTCATAAAATTGGTGCATCTTCTGTTAGTTCATGTACTAGAAAACTAAATTTGGATTTGAGGTGGTATAGATTTCAGCTATAATATAGACCAGTTACTTGTGTAAATCATAGGAAATCTACCATAATGGACCCTGGCTCTACCTCTAAGCCCTACCTACTTTTTTTTTACATTTTTCAAAAGTGTAAAAAGTCACAAAAATAAAATGCTATTTTGACATGCACCACAATTTGCAACTTTTTTTGTCATAAATTTGCCATATATCTTATGATAAATCTTACCCGATAATACGTTGCGACAATTAACTGCAATATAGAGTACAAAATTGCATAATAATAACAAGTGCTACACTATAAGTGCGAGATACTTGGCAAATCGTTTTGTACAAAATTATTTGAGCCCGTCTGCCGAGCGTCAAGGCGATCTCTGTTAGACGGGTTCCTACGCTAAATTCTACCTGTTATGTGCCATGACGGCTACCATACACTTCAGGGAGTGAGGTTCCACATACCTACGATAATTTTACCTGTTAGGTGCCATGACGGGTCAGGACCCTGACCACCCTGTCTGTCCTATAGGCTGATTTTAATTAGTGTTAGTACATAGTCAGGCCTGCTCCCCTTCACTCACTGAAGCCATGGCACCAGGAGTGGGATAGTTTGTGGACTCTCACTGCAGTCCTTGGTAGCCATTTGGCGCCGGTGATGTCGTGGAGTGGGCCTGCTGTGTAACCTACACTCCCTGAAGTATATGGTAGCCGTCATGGCACCTAACAGGTAAAATTATCGTAGGTATGTGGAACCTCACTCCCTGAAGTGTATGGTAGCCGTCATGGCACCTAACAGGTAGAATTTAGCGTAGGAACCCGTCTAACAGAGATCGCCTTGACGCTCGGCAGACGGGCTCAAATAATTTTGTACAAAACGATTTGCCAAGTATCTCGCACTTATAGTGTAGCACTTGTTATTATTATGCAATTTTGTACTCTATATTGCAGTTAATTGTCGCATTGCATGTTTCTGTCTTTCAATGTTGTTCCCTGCCTTAGCAATGTGCTTCTGCGGTTTGGTATGTGCTGACTGACCCAAATTTCAGAAATGCACTGGGTGACAACTAAATGTTAGTGCAGCGTATTCTGCTGTTGCCCCTGAATCTCCGCTAGGCCGCTTTCTGTATGTTATAAAGGATATATTTTCTGCTTCTTGCAGTGGACTGTAGTTTGCACATTGCCTGCGACATGCTGCATGGCCGAATATTGCGTGTGCTTGAGTGAGTGTATTTAAATCTAATTTAGCCTCTATTTCTGAAAAGTTTCTGGTGGGATTCGAACTCACAACCTTCTACATTACAGCCAAGAATGTTAACCAGTACACTATAGAGCTTATAAAAAAAAATAAAAAAATATGAGACTTCTGTTGTATAGGGATACTTACTAGTTGTAAGTATTCCTATACAAAGTCTCATATATATATATCTATATATATATCTATATATATATATATATATATATATATATATATATATATATATATATATATATATATCTATCTTTTTTATAGCTGTCCATGCAGCTCTATAGTGTAGTGGTTAAGATTCTTGGCTGTAATGTAGAAGGTTGTGAGTTCAAATCCCACCAGAAACTTTTCAGAAATTGAGGCTAAATTAGATTTAAATACACTGGGTTTCCCAAAGCACTGACTCCATATATGGACATAGCTATATATGGAGTCAGAGCAGGGACTCCTAAGCCGCACTAGAGTCCCGACACCCTCCCCTCTTCAGAGCAGGGGGTGCCTGGTTTATTGCTTGAGTTCTCCCATTGACTTCCATTGTGCTCTGTAGAGCACCCGAGCATCGGGAAGTGTTCTACTTGAGCACCAGAGCACTTTGGTGCTTGATCAACACTACTTGGCATCCAACTTACAATTTGGAATGATCTACAATACATATCTTACGCTTCTGATGCCTAGGAACGGGTAACACCTCTCCATGGGATATCTGTGCAAGGTAACATGGCAGTTACTGCGACTGTGGTTTCTGCAGATTTCATGCAGATTCCCATTTGCAAGAGAAATGGAATATCCCGATAACCTTATAGATATGCAGAATCCAGAGGTAGAAAATCAGAACAATGGCCATAAAACAGCTACTTCTCTTTTACTGATCATATTTTATACTTATTGTCGCAGCCAGAGCAGCATTCATAATTCTGACATTCCCTGGAGTTGGTAGTCTGCATGCCTTTTCATCTTCTGGCGCATCATGCTGGTTCGGTCTCTGTGTATATTTTTCTTTACGTTGGTGCATTATGGGAGTGTTCACATTATATAATGTACAACAGCTGGAAGTGCTGGAAATGGATCACCCACAATGCACTGCACAAGTCATCCTAGATGAGAACTGTCTCTGCTCCTGGGAATGACTGTGCAGCAGCTTATTAGTAATTTGTATTTGTCTTTTAGGTATTTGTTATTTCTTTTGTAGATGAAAAATGTATATGTGTGTGTGTGTATATATATATATATATATATATATATATATATACAGTACAGACCAAAAGTTTGGACACCTTCTCATTCAAAGAGTTTTCTTTATTTTTATGACTATGAAGGCATCAAAACTATGAATTAACACATGTGGAATTATATACATAACAAACAAGTGTGAAACAACTGAAAATATGTCATATTCTAGGTTCTTCAAAGTAGCCACCTTTTGCTTTGATTACTGCTTTGCACACTCTTGGCATTCTCTTGATGAGCTTCAAGAGGTAGTCCCCTGAAATGGTCTTCCAACAGTCTTGAAGGAGTTCCCAGAAATGCTTAGCACTTGTTGGCCCTTTTGCCTTCACTCTGCGGTCCAGCTCACCCCAAACCATCTCGATTGGGTTCAGGTCCGGTGACTGTGGAGGCCAGGTCATCTGGCGCAGCACCCCATCACTCTCCTTCATGGTCAAATAACCCTTACTTTTAAAGTTTTCCCAATTTTTCGGCTGACTGACCTTCATTTCTTAAAGTAATGATGGCCACTCGTTTTTCTTTACTTAGCTGCTTTTTTCTTGCTATAATACAAATTCTAACATTCTATTCAGTAGGACTATCAGCTGTGTATCCACCTGACTTCTCCTCAACGCCACTGATGGTCCCAACCCCATTTATAAGGCAAGAAATCCCACTTATTAAACCTGACAGGGCACACCTGTGAAGTGAAAACCATTTCAGGGGACTACCTCTTGAAGCTCATCAAGAGAATGCCAAGAGTGTGCAAAGCAGTAATCAAAGCAAAAGGTGGCTACTTTGAAGAACCTAGAATATGACATATTTTCAGTTGTTTCACACTTGTTTGTTATGTATATAATTCCACATGTGTTAATTCATAGTTTTGATGCCTTCATAGTCATGAAAATAAAGAAAACTCTTTGAATGATAAGGTGTGTCCAAACTTTTGGTCTGTACTGTATATATATATAACTACGTCCCCCCCTCCACCCCACGAGCACTGATATCTACCAGGAAGACGGCACAATAAATAACCTTCTCCTCCATTCTAATGTGTTCACAGCTCCAGGAACCACCATCAGCGGAACAGATGCCGCCATCATTGGGGGTAAGACAGACGCCTCTCCTCTAATAGCTGCAGCATGGCAGGTGCAACCACCACCTGATGCAGGAGTCCAATTACACAGATCAGAGGTCATATATTCCAGGAACGTATGAGAAAGGAAAGTTGTCAGATAAGATGAACTCTTGCTAAATGTACAGCTGGTGATATATGGGACATTTTTTCATCCCGGTCTCACCAACTTGCTGATACTTTTCACTATTAAAGGGCATCTGTCAGCAGTTTTGTCCCTATGACAAAAAATGACCTGTTACATGTTCACTTGGCAGCTGAAGGCATCTGTGTTAGTCTCATCTTCATATGTGTCCACATTGCTGATAAAAATGAAGTTTTAATATATGCAAATGAGCCTCTAGGAGCAACCATTACACCGAGAGGCTCAGCTCTCTCTGCAACTGCTGCTCCCTCTGTACTTTGATTGACAGGACCAGGCAGTGAGAACAACATAATGCCCATCCCTGTCAATAAAACTAGAGAGGGTGCAGCAGTTGCAGAGAGAGCTGAGCCTCTCGGTGTAATGGTAACGCCCTTGTTGCTCCTAGAGGCTCATTTGCATATAATGACACATCATATTTCTCAGCAATGTGGGCACATATGAACATGGGACCAACACAGGTGCCTCCAGGGGCCAACTGCACATGTAACAGGTCAGCCAGTGTCATAGGGACAAAACTGCTGACAGATGCCCTTTAAAGATGTTGTTATATTTTTCATATTTCACAGCTCAAAAAATGTAAGGGCATTACAACCTCTTGAAATCAAATAAGCAGAAATCTTTTTTTTTTTTTTTATAAATATACTGCCATTCTTGTGCTGCCAGTCACCAGGGCCCTGCACCTGAAGAGGCTGACAGATTGAATGCTGGGCACAGTGTCAAGACGCTGGTAGTTACTGGCCCCCTGCTCCTGCCAGTCTGGTCCAATAGCCTAGGACAGTGGTTTAATATGCGGGTGACAAGCTTAGTGGAAGTCCATCACCCCTCACCCTGGTGCTGCTGGGTTTATTATGTTTTGAACCAGTGGCCAAACTTATGTCACATTGTATCCCAAAAATGTATCATGCTTTATATTATATATACATAATGGGATACAAAATATTCATCACGTCCAGGATTTTATATTACACTGCATTACATTATGAGGTCAATTTGTACCCTACTACAGTCTATGTAATGCATTAGATTCTACAATCTATTCTAATTCTATTGTACTATACGTAATGTAACAATATATCACATTACATTCTATTTTATTACAGTCTAATGTTACATTTATCATTTATTAAATTAAAAACATTACTTTGCATCTTAAGTAGTATTTTTAAATCTTACATCATTCTATACTATGTTACATTTCATTTACCGTAAAATATAGATTCTATTATAATACTTTAAATTATTCTGTTACATTGTTACTATAGTTTATATTGTTTTCTATTACAGTGCATTAAAATGACATATTATTCTATATTACAGTATATTGTACATTGTTATGAGATTCTATTAGGTCAAATGATATTGCATTGTAGTTGTTAACATTAAATTATACCGCAGCTTATTACATTTTGTGTATTAAGACTACAGTGTGTTACATTAAAGTAATTTACTGTATATGATGTCATGTTATATATTATCACCTAACATTATATAATATTACATTGCTGATGTTACATTATATTAAAATGTAATGTCCTTATATTGTATATTAATATATCTCATTTTGCTATTTTAGATATTACATTAGATTATGATACATTGTTGCAGTATATTATATCAGCATCACTGCACCTGGAAATTGATTTGCACCAGAATTTATGGCGCACACTTGCTGTTCCACAGATATGAAGTTCAGCACCACAAAAATGGCGCAGGCACAATACCCTGGTGTAGAATAAACCTGTCTTAACATATCTGCCACATTGTATTTTTTACCTTATATAATTGTTACATTTTGATATATCATATTACGTTATTTAGTATTTTTAATGTTTGTCTTGCATTTTATACTTTTATCAACTTGGATATTGTCTTTCTAGGGACTGTGGCTGCTGTGGTCGTGGTGGTTATTATTCTATTGATAATTTTTCTCCAGTACCTGTACCGACACAAGGGCACGTACCACACCAACGAGGACAAAGGCTCGGAATTTGCAGAACACTCTGAAGCTGCTCTGAAAAGTGACCCCTCCTTGCAGGAGGCAGTAGATGAGTCAAAAAAGGAATATTTTATCTGACCGCCAGGGTCATTGTGCCGCTTCACTAACAACGGCCTTTAAAGGGTGTTTACACTGCGGCGCTGTGTAACGAGGGCGCCATTCTTGAGATATATGTACAAATAGATACTTTATGTCTCCGGGGGATCATTACTGATGCTATGGATTATGTGCTGGAAAATCTGTTCTCGACACTTGGATCATCCATCTACAAGGCTGAGTGGCCATGGAGGTGTTCACCATGGAGATTTTGGGTACAAGGTCCAGGAAGTTAATGAAGCGTTAACACTCAGGACCTGCTCTTAATGGCCACATTCAAAGCTGCATCAATTCCACTTGTTAATAGAGAAAAATAGAGAAACATCATCACTACACCTGGAACCTGCACTGACACGTCTTCATGAGATCTCCTGCTGCTTGTTGTCACAGATACGTCTATGATGGACCATATGATGGTGCAGAACAGAAGACAGAAACATGGGGACACCACAGGGAATAGCTGCTTTTGTTGTGTTTTTTAACAAATACCACTAATGTGTCTGCTAACCTTTTAATTACCATTGACATTTGCTGTTTATAGATATAGAATTCATCTACATAATCAGTTCAGCCACTTTCTAAATTCTTACATTACTTATCCTTTACTGATCCTGAGTTACATCCTGTATTATACTCCAGAGCTGCACTCACTATTCTGCTGGTGCAGTCACTGTGTACATACATTACTTATCCTCTACTGATCCTGAGTTACATCCTGTATTATACTCCAGAGCTGCACTCACTATTCTGCTGGTGCAGTCACTGTGTACAGACATTACTTATCCTGTACTGATCCTGAGTTACATCCTGTATTATACTCCAGAGCTGCACTCACTATTCTGCTGCTGCAGTCACTGTGTACATACATTACTTATCCTGTACTGATACTGAGTTACATCCTGTATTATACTCCAGAGCTGCACTCACTATTTTGCTGGTGCAGTCACTGTGTACATACATTACTTATCCTGTACTGATCCTGAGTTACATCCTGTATTATACTCCAGAGCTGCACTCACTATTCTGCTGGTGCAGTCACTGTGTACATACATTACTTATCCTGTACTGATCCTGAGTTACATCCTGTATTATACTCCAGAGCTGCACTCACTATTCTGCTGGGGCAGTCATGTAACACAGTGACTGCACCAGCAGAATAGTGAGTGCAGCTCTGGAATATAATACAGGATGTAACTGAGGATCAGTACAGGATAAGTAATGTAATGTACACAGTGACTGCACCAGCAGAATAGTGAGTGCAGCTCTGGAGTATAATACAGGATGTAACTCAGGATCAGTACAGGATAAGTAATGTATGTACACAGTGACTGCACCAGCAGAATAGTGAGTGCAGCTCTGGAGTATAATACAGGATGTAACTCAGGATCAGTACAGGATAAGTAATGTAATGTACACAGTGACTGCACCAGCAGAATAGTGAGTGCAGCTCTGGAATATAATACAGGATGTAACTCAGGATCAGTACAGCATAAGTAATGTATGTACACAGTATCTGCACCAGCAGAATAGTGAGTGCAGCTCTGGAGTATAATACAGGATGTAACTCAGGATCAGTACAGGATAAGTAATGTATGTACACAGTGACTGCACCAGCAGAATAGTGAGTGCAGCTCTGGAGTATAATACAGGATGTTACCCAGGATCAGTACAGGATAAGTAATGTAAGGTATGTACAAATCTGCTGACAGATGCCTTTTAACACTCTATACAACTACTCACATTACAGGGCAGACACAATGTATAATCCATTCCAGATGCTGGTTTGTTTTAAAAGATAGGATTAACTCTATATGGGTTAATGCAAATTTTACATCTAGGAAGTTGTTTTTTTTATGTTAAGGCATAGCTCTGAATTTACAGTACGTATTACATTGGAAATCACTAGCAACCTTACTATCTTAGGGAAGTGCAATAAGAGCAGTTTCCCAATATATTATTATCAAGGCTGCAGTTGGAATTGTCAGGTGCCATGTTCATTGCATTGTAGTAAAACAAGAGATTCCTAAAATAACTGTTCTGAGATTAAGATGGTTAATGGTTATATTTTGGAAATTGACATTTAGTAATTGTTAGTTTAGCAAATCTTATAACCATTTAATAGGAATGGAAATGAAAGCCTCATCTTAAAGCAGACAGTGTCGTCCTAACGGAGCGTCTGCAGGGAGCCAAAAATCCCTGAGGATGCAGTGAGGTTGGGCCAGAAAAACAGGAAAATCATATTCCTTGTTTCAGAAAGTTAAATTTTTTCAGATTATCTAATGTAAGTAATTCTTCTAACTCTAATATATTAAGGAATTGCCTTTCATGCATTTGCCTAACGTTTTATGTAAATCGGAGCTTCACCCTCCCCCTCTTATGTTTTAGTCTGTTCTCCTTACATTGGCAGACGCAGATATAAGATGTTTTCAGGAAGTGCCTTGATTTTCACATAGAGTAAAATAAAATGTATTTTAAATGGTCTTCTGTATTATATATACATAATGCCGCACACATGTCACCCTCTGCTTATGTAATGCACTCAGCCAGGAGGATACTTATACAAATCATAGGTAGGTGAAACTATATGCACATCAATAACCTAAATCTTGTATTGTAATGTGACAAAGCAACGTAAAGTGATTGTCCAGTCAGGAGCTCCAAATCTATATGTAAGTCAGTTCCTACAGGAGATTCCTGCCTTCTATTTATTTTCCTCCGTTCTTCCTCTTTGAGAGCATTTTAGCTCAGCTTCATTAGTGCAGAGCTGTGACCTGTGACTACTGTTTAACTACAGGACCTACAGGCAGTCGGTCATAGTCGGAAACATATGTACACCCTACCTCATCAAGGTTCAGGCCGGTGCTATGCTCTCCTCCTTCAGCTTTGCTTCCTCGAAATGGCTGATATGTGTAAAGAAGACCCTAGAAATCAGGGCCATGTGGGGAGGCCGGACATCACAGCAATGACAAACGATTATAAAGTACAGTATAGAAGTGTAATTACTGTAATACATTCTTGTATGCATAATTATATATCTGATGTAGAAGTGCCCTCTACAGTATCTACAAAAATATAACTACTGTATTGCCTCTGTGTACCAGAAAAAATCTACTAGACTAATTACTATAATACTGACTCTATGTACAAGAATATAACTGCTATAATACTGTTCCTATGTACAAGAATATATAACTACTATAATACTGCTCATATGTACAAGAATATAACTGCTATAATACTGTTCCTATGTACAAGAATATAACTACTATAATACTGCTCCTATGTACAAGAATATAACTACTATAATACTGCTCCTATGTACAAGAATATAACTACTATAATACTGCCTCCTATGTACAAGAATATAACTACCATAATACTGCCTCCTATGTACAAGAATATAACTACCATAATACTGCTCCTGTGTAGAAGTATATAACTACTATAATACTGCCTCATATGTACATGAATATAACTACTATAATACTGCCTCCTATGTACAAGAATATAACTACTATAATACTGCTCCTATGTACAAGAATATAACTACTATAATACTGCTCCTATGTACAAGAATATAACTACTATAATACTGCTCCTATGTACAAGAATATAACTACTATAATACTGACTCTATGTACAAGAATATAACTACTATAATACTGCTCCTGTGTAGAAGTATATAACTACTATAATACTGCCTCCTATGTACAAGAATATAACTGCTATAATACTGCTCCTATGTACAAGAATATAACTACTATAATACTGCCTCCTATGTACAACAATATAACTACTATAATACTGCTCCTATGTACAAGAATATAACTACTATAATACTGCTCCTATGTACAAGAATATAACTACTATAATACTGCTCCTATGTACAAGAATATAACTACTATAATACTGCTCCTATGTACAAGAATATAACTACTGTAATTTTGCTTCCTATGTACAAGAATATAACTACTATAATACTGCCTCCTATGTACAAGCATATAACTACTATAATACTGCCTCCTATGTACAAGAATATAACTACTATAATACTGCTCCTATGTACAAGAATATAACTACTATAATACTGCTCATATGTACAAGAACATAACTACTATAATACTGCTCCTATGTACAAGAATATAACTACTATAATACTGTCCCTATGTACAATAATAGAACTACTATAATACTGCTCCTATGTACAAGAATATAACTACTATAATACTGCCTCCTATGTACAAGAATATAACTGCTATAATACTGCCTCCTATGTACAAGAATATAACTGCTATAATACTGCTCCTATGTACAAGAGTATAACTACTATAATACTGCTCCTATGTACAATAATATAACTACTATAATACTGCTCCTCTGTACAAGAATATAACTACTATAATACTGCCTCCTATGTACAAGCATATGACTACTATAATACTGCCTCCTATGTATAAGAATATAACTACTATAATACTGCCTACTATGTACAAGAATATAACTACTATAATACTGCTCCTATGTACAAGAATATTACTACTATAATACTGCTCCTATGTACAAGAACATAACTACTATAATACTGCTCCTATGTACAAGAATATAACTATATTAATACTGCCCCTATGTACAATAATATAACTACTATAATACTGCTCCTATGTACAAGAATATAACTACTATAATACTGCCTATATGAACAAGAACATAACTACTATAATACTGCCTCCTATGTACAAGAATATAACTACTATAATACTGCTCCTATGTACAAGACTATAACTACTATAATACTGCTCCTATGTACAAGAATATAACTACTATAATACTGCTCCTATGTACAAGACTATAACTACTATAATACTGCTCCTATGTACAAGACTATAACTACTATAATACTGCTCCTATGTACAAGAATATAACTACTATAATACTGCTCCTATGTACCAGAATATAACTACTATAATACTGCTCCTATATACAAGAATATAACTACTATAATACTGCTCCTATGTACAAGAATTTAACTACTATAATACTGCCTCCCATGTACAAGAATATAACTACTACAATACTGCCTCCCATGTACAAGAATATAACTACTATAATACTGCCTCCTATGTACAAGAATATAACTACTATAATACTGCTCCTATGTACAAGAATTTAACTACTATAATACTGCCTCCCATGTACAAGAATATAACTACTACAATACTGCCTCCCATGTACAAGAATATAACTACTATAATACTGCCTCCTATGTACAAGAATATAACTACTATAATACTGCTCCTATGTTCAAGAATATAACTACTATAATACTGCCTCCTATGTACAAGAATATAACTACTATAATACTGCTCATATGTACAAGAATATAACTACTATAATACTGCTCCTATGTACAAGAATATAACTACTATAATACGGCTCCTGTGTACAAGAATATACCTACTATAATACTGCTCCTGTGTACAAGAATATAACTACTATAATACTGCTCCTATGTACAAGAATATAACTACTATAATACTGCCCTCTATGTACAAGAATATTACTACTATAATACTCCTCCTATGTACAAGAATATAACTTCTATAATACTGCTAATATTGGGTTGTGATGAGCGGCAGGGGCTATATTCGTATTCACAATATTTCACGAACTTCAATATTTGGGTGAATATTCGTCATATATTCGCGAATTCGATATCTTCGCTCAATATTTTCGCGACAGTGAGGAAGAACTCCTGATCAATGTAAGTAATCTGACATTACAGCATTACTGATTGGTGCACTAAATATTGTTGTAACATCACAGCACTATGTCTGTATCATGTATGTATGGAAACCAGAGTAATATCTCTCACATGTACATTGCACATCTATTTTCCTGCCACACACTATATACCACATACACACTACACTCACCAAAAGAATTATTAGTGCCACCATACTAATACGGTGTTGGACCCCCTTTTGCCTTCAGAACTGCCTTAATTCTACGTGGCATTGATTCCACAAGGTGCTGATAGCATTCTTTAGAAATGTTGGCCCATATTGATAGGACAGCATCTTGCAGTTGATGGAGATTTGAGGGATGCACATCCAGGGCACGAAGCTCCCGTTCCACCACATCCCAAAGATGCTCTATTGGGTTGAGAGCTGGTGACTGTGGGGGCCATTTTAGTCCAGTGAACTCATTGTCATGTTCAAGAAACCAATGTGAAATGATTGGAGCTTTGTGACATGGTGCATTATCCTGCTGGAAGTAGCCATCAGAGGATGGGTACATGTTCTCATTCTGTTTACGCCAAATTCGGACTCTACCATTTGAATGTCTCAACAGAAATCGAGACTCATCAGACCAGGCAACATTTTTCCAGTCTTCAACAGTCCAATTTTGGTGAGCTCGTGCAAATTGTAGCCTCTTTTTCCTATTTGTAGTGGAGATGAGTGGTACCCGGTGGGGTCTTCTGCTGTTGTAGCCCATCCGCCTCAAGGTTGTGCGTGTTGTGGCTTCACAAATGCTTTGCTGCATACCTCGGTTGTAACGAGCGGTTATTTCAGCCAACGTTGCTCTTCTATCAGCTTGAATCAGTCGGCCCATTCTCCTCTGACCTCTAGCATCCACAAGGCATTTTTGCCCACAGGACTGCCGCATACTGGATGTTTTTCCCTTTTCACACCATTCTTTGTAAACCCTAGAAATGGTTGTGCGTGAAAATCCCAGTAACTGAGCAGATTGTGAAATACTCAGAGCGGCCCGTCTGGCACCAACAACCATGCCACGCTCAAAATTGCTTAAATCACCTTTCTTTCCCATTCTGACATTCAGTTTGGAGTTCAGGAGATTGTCTTGACCAGGAGCACCCCCCTAAATGCATCAAAGCAACTGCCATGTGATTGGTTGACTAGATAATTGCATTAATGAGAAATAGAACAGGTGTTCCTAATAATTCTTTAGGTGAGTGTATATACCCTACACACACACACACACACACACACACACACACACACACAGTTTATAGATTAGAGATTGTGTCCTGTTGCTCAGGACTCAGGAGAAGCTTTCTATGTCTGACCAGCAGTATTTGCTGGTTCATTTAGAGTTACCCAGGGTGCACCACGGGAAGGCGAACCAGCTGTACACCCCATACCGTACCGTCACTTCACTAGACAGGTACATCTCTGCTCAGCAGGCCAGTATCCGATTGCTCAGACCCCACACACATATAATCGCAATACAATCCGTTCTTATAACGGTAACATTCATTAAATCGAATATTTCCCCTTCAAACACTTAAATACTTTTAGATGTTTTGTTGAAGACATTATTTTCAATACTTGTATTAAAAGAAATTGGGATTATATGCTTGCATCTTTATACTGCAGCTCATGTTAGAGCGGGGCTACGACCAGACCCGGGTTTATGCTGAGAAGCAGCGTATCATTCAGTTCTGTTATCAACATTAGAGAAAGTTCAATGGCAGGCACCCGAGGATGGCCATATTAAAGAAATGGTCCAATTTGAAGAGGAGGAACTCGGAGCGGATCAAAGAGATCTGTGACAGAATATGCCCAGGTACAATGCTCACATTACTTTTGTATCTCTCTCCAACACTCTGTAATGTATATATACAGTTATGAAAATAAGTATTTCATCCATTTACAAATGATTACTTGGTACCTGCTGTGACATGTAGAAAATCAGCCGGTTACATCATACATCTCTACCTCGCTATGAGTATATATATATATATAATTATACACACAGCGAGGTACAGATATATAATGTAACCGGCTGATTTTGTGCGTTTTACACACACAGAAATATATACTGTATACAGTATCTTAATCAGGGGACATTTTTATAAGTCTTAAAGGGTAATTCTCTGAAATGTGCCTTGTCGGAGCCTAGAAAATTTTTATTTTAGGCCACGGGAGTACGGGCCTTAAAAATTAGGCATTCACCTGACATAAAAGAAATTCTGATTATGTGGCTTGAGGTACATTATGCGGTCAATGGATACAAACTTTACTGTAGGCCACTGGACTACAGGCCCCAAACATTAGGCATTCACCGGACAGAAAAGATCAAGTGATTATGTGGCCTGGAGGTATATTACACAGTCAATGGATATCAATTTTACTGCAGGCCAGTGGACTACAGGCCCCAAAAATTATGCATTCAGCGTACAGAAAAGAACAAGTAAGTTTGTGGCTGGAGGTAGATTACACGGTCATTGGATATCAATTTTACAGCAGGCCATTGTATTACAGACCCCAAAAATTATGCATTCACCGTACAGAAAAGATCAAGTGATTATGTGGCTGGAGGTCTATTAGACTGTCAATGGATATTAATTTTACTGAAGGCCAGTACAAATACAGGTCAAATACATATGTTTAAAAGAACTAAAAATATAAAATTGGATTAAAAACATGGCTAACGAAATCCCCCCTCTTGAAAAAAACCTAATGATAATAGTTGAAACACGTGGTCGTCACAGGTGTTGAATTCCTTTGAGGCCCAAAACATTAGGCATTCACCGGAGAGAAAAGGCCTTTTATGCCGCTGTATTTACATAAGACAGGGACCATTATTTGTTCTGGGTGGTGGCAGATATTTGTGGGCTGTCATGAGGAAATTCAATTAAACGTGGTTGTCACATATGTTGAATTCCTCAGAGATAAATGCCTCATTAATCTTTAGAAATATGATGTAGTTCACACTGTCGTGAGCTAGGCGAGTGCGCTTATCGGTCACGATACCCTCTGCTGCGCTGAACGTCTTTTCGGACAGGACACTGGACAAGGGGCAAGCCAAGAGTTCCACAGAAAATTGTGCCAGCCCCATAACACAGGTCAAGCCTGCACACCCAGTAGTCCAGGGGTTCATCGCTTCTCAGAGCGTCCACATCGGCCGTTAACCCGATGTAGTCGGACACCTGTCGGTCTAGGCGTTCCCTGAGGCTGGATCCGAAGGGCGGCTGTCGATGGGTTGGATGCAAGAATGATCTCATATCCGAACTGACCAACACATCTTCAAACCGCCCTCTTCTTGCATGCACTGTTGGATTGGTACCCGACACTATTTCACTGTGAGTGGAAATTCCTCTGCCAGCGCCCGCAAAAGCAGAATGCAGTATTTCTTGCAACAAGGCCTGGAAGTGCTGCATTCTGACAGCCCTCTGTGATGCTGGTAACATGTTCGCCATTTAATGTTTGTACAAGGGGTTTAAGTTCGTTGCCACCCAGTACTGGTCCTTGCCCTTTATGCTTTTTATACGGGGGTCCCTCTTCAAACACTGGAGAATGAAGGCCCCCATTTACACTAAACTGGAAGCAGTGGAGTGGCCTGGCTCCTGCTCTTCGTCCAGGATAATGTCGTCCTCCTCCCCCCAGCCACGGACAACACCAGGGATCCCAGAAAAGTTTAAAGCATGCTCTTCTTGCTCCTCCTCCGCCCCAGCACCACCCTCATCTGACTCCTCTTCAGACTCCTGTTGTTGACATGTCTCAGATGCAGTAGCCCCCCCTGGGAATTCATCCAGCATTGCGACTTTCTCATCTTCCTGCTCCTCGATGGCTTGATCAATGACACGCAATGCATGTTCCAGAAAGAAGGCGTAAGGTACGATGTCATTGATGTCGCCCTGGCTGCGACTGACCAGTTTGGTGATCTCATCAAATGGCCGCAGAAGTCTGCATGCATCGCGCATAAGCAGCAACTGGCGTGGTGAAAAAAACCAAGCTCCCAGAACCTGTTCTGCCACAGAGTTCGTACAGGTAGTCGTTAACTGCACGTTTCTGCTGGAGCAGCCTATCAAGCATATACAAGGGGGAGTTCCATCGCGTCGGGCAGTCACAAATCAGACGTCTGACATGGAGGTGGTGTCACCAACATCAGCAAGGCGAGCCATGTCCGTGTAAGATCTTCTAAAATGGCCAGAGATTTTCCTGGCCTGCCGCAAGATGTCCTGGACCCCGGGGTATTTGGCAACGAATCGCTGCACGACTAAGTTCAGGACGTGTGCCATGAACGGCATGTGTGACATTTTGCCCTGTTTCAGCGCGCTCAGCAGATTGGCACCGTTGTCGCACACCACTTTACCAACTGTCAAATTGAGCCGGATCGGCCACTGATCGGCCTGTGATCGCAGAGCTAAAAGCAGTGCAGGATCGGTGTGTCTCTTGGCTTCCAGGCACAACAGCCGCAGCACAGCATGGCAACGTCTCACCTGGCATGTCGAATAGGTTCTGGGGAGCTTGGGGGGTGCAGCGGAAGAGGCGGTAGCAGTGGAAAAGGAGGAGTCAGCCGAGGAGGAGACGGAGGATTGAGTAGGAGGAGGAGAAGAATAGGCAGGCCTGTATGCAATCCGTGGCGGTAAAACCAAATCCACACGGGTTGCATGCTTGACGGCCATCAGAAGGTTCACCCAGTGGGCAGTAAAAGTTATGTACCTTCCCTCCCCGTGTTTGCTAGACCACTTGTCTGTGGTCAGATGTATCTTGGCAATGACACTGTGTGCCAGAGATACATTCACTTGCCGCTGAACGTGGCCATATAGCTCTGGTATGCCCTTCTGGGAGAAATATTTCCTTCCGGAGACCTTCCATTGTGGTGTGCCAATGGCCACAAATTTTCTAAAGGCCTCTGAGTCTACCAATTGATATGGCAGTGGTTGGCGGGCTAGCAGTTCCGACAAGCCGTCAGTCAGCCGTTGGGCGAGATGGTTATCCGGCGTCATCATCTTTTTACGCTAGAACATTTGTGCCTCGGAAGCCTGCCTTTTGCCAGATGAACGCGATGACGGCACGGTGGAAGGTGGAGTGGAGGACAAATGGGAGGAGAGAGGAGAAGGAGAAGAGGCAGGACATGGAGCGCCTGGAGTGTGGCTTTGTGGGTTCTGACAGTATCACTCCCCTACCTCAATCAGTTTTATTGGGGGGCAACTGGTATATCACACCAGTTGCAATTAGTTGTTCCAATAGCGTTTGTCCCTCTATCTAGCTGCAGTATCGCAGTAGAAACGCACACAGCTGCACTATAATATACTTTCTATGTTAGAAAGTATATTATAAGTATATCACACCCCTCAGTAAGTCACACCTATCGATAGCACACCTATACCAGTCCTTAAAAGGACTTTTGTGGCCCTATTAGCTAGCGTTTGGTGTCCCTAACAGCCTGTCCCTGCTCCACACAGCAACCTCTCCCTACACTGACAAAAGACTGAATGTAAAATGGCGGCCAGATCGGGTTTATTTATATGGTAGGGGGTATGTCCATGTGCTGAAACGTCTCATTGGCTGTCCTGTACCACCTGGTGTCATGGGTCAAAGTTCTTCACAATGTAAAAGAATATGACGCCGGCGGACATCGCCATATGTTCGCCCGTTCGGCGAACCGCGAATGAGCTAAGTTCGCCGCAAAATTACCGCCGGGCGAACCACAAGGCCATCTCTATATACGCTGAACAAAAATATAAACGCAATTCTTTCGGTTTTTCTCTGTGCATTATCTTGCTGCAACATGAGGTGATGGTCGTGGTGAATGGCACAACAATTAGGATCTCGTCACGGTATCTCTGTGCATTCAAAATGCCATCAATAAAATGCACCTGTGTTTGTTGTCCAGAAGATACGCCTGCCCATACCATAACCCCACCGCCACCATGGGCCACTCATTCCACAACGTTGACGTCAGCAAACCGCTCACCCACACAACCCCACACACGCTGTCTGCCATCTGCCCTGAACAGTGAAAACCGGGACTTATACGTGAACAGAACGCCTCTTCAACGTGCCAGACGCCATTGAATGTGAGCATTTGCCCACTCAAATCGGTTACGACGACGAACTGCAGTCAGGTCCAGACCCCGATGAGGAAAACGAGCAGATGAGCTTCCCTGAGACGGTTTCTGACAGTTTGTGCAGAAATTCTTTGGTTATGCAAACTGATCGTTGCTGCAGCTGTCCGGGTGGCTGGTCTCAGACGATCATGGAGGGGAACATGCTGGAGGTGGAGGTCCTGGGCTGGTGTGGTTACACGTGGTCTGAGGTTGTGCGGCCGGTTAGATGTACTGCCAAATCCTCTGAAACGCCTTTGGAGACGGCTTATGGTAGAGAAATGAACATTCATTGCACGGGCAACAGCTCTGGTAGACATTCCTGCAGTCAGCATGCCAATTGCACGCTCCGTCAAACGTTACGACATCTGTGACATTGTGCTGTGTGATCAAACTGCACATTTCAGAGTGGCCTTTTATTGTGGGCAGTCTAAGGCACACCTGTGCAATATTCATGCTGTCTAATCAGTAGTGTTGAGCGCGAATATTCGAATTGCGAATTTTTATCGCGAATATCGCAACTTCGAGAATTCGCGAAGAATAAGAATATTTGCCTCTATATTCGTTAAAACGAAATTTCGTTTCCTTTTAAGCTAAAAAAATAATAGAAATATAATTTATTAGGCCCAATGCATTTAGAACAACTCACATATTATAAATCACACACAAGCTGTAAGCAAAAGCAGCTAACAGTAGTTTGGATGAGCCAGCTAACCATTACACGAACAGAATTTTTTTACGAATTTAATGGTAGCGAATTTTCGCATACAATATAAGAAAGATTCAAAATTATATGAGTATTGGGAAGAGCCAGCTAACCATTACACGAACAGAATTTTTTTACGAATTTAATGGTAGCGAATTTTCGCATACAATATAAGAAAGAGTCAAGATTATATGAGTAACTGAACGCTTTTTACATGTCAAGTGAATTCTCGGCACGGTTGCTTGTCATGGAACATAACCTAGCCTTTGCCTTTGCGAAAAAAAAAACGTCTTTACAACATGCGATCCGCACACAAGCTTTAAGCCTTAGCAATAAGCATAGTAATACTTGACTGATGAAATGACTCGAAATTTTTCGAAAATAGTGCTATATACGAAAATCAAGAATATAGCACTATATTCGAAAAATACGAAAAATACGGCATATTTGTAATATTCTAAAAGACGGAGTTAGAGCAATATTACGAATATTCTAAAAGACGAAGTTAGAGCAGTATTAAGAAATTTCGTAAAATACACATATAGATTGTAATTTAGCTAATATACTGCTAAAGTAATTTTTTTAATAGTGTACATATTTTCCAAAAACTGAAGTTCAGAAGAGGCCCAAAAAATTAGATAAGAAAAAAAAAAGGATTATAGCACTATATTAGCTAAATTACAATCTATGTGTATTATACGAAATTTCTTAGTATTGCTCTAACTTCGTCTTTTAGAATATTCGTAATATTGCTCTAACTCCGTCTTTTAGAATATTACGAATATTCTAAAAGACGAAGTTAGAGCAGTATTAAGAAATTTCGTAAAATACACATATTAGCCTAGCCATAGTCATAGGAACGTTGCCTTATACAGGAAAAAAATTAGTACGAAAAATTTATTCGCATATTATTCGTGAAAAATAAAATAATTACGAATATTCGATTTCGACGAAAATAATGCGAATATTCATTCGAATATTCGCGAAATATCGCGAAATCGAATATGGTACCTCCCGCTCATCACTACTAATCAGCACCTTGATATGCCACACCTGTGAGGTGGGATGGATTATCTCGGCAAAGGAGAAGTGCTCACTAACACAGATTTAGACAGATTTGTGAACAATATTGGAGAGTAACGGGTCTTCTGTGTCTGTAGAAAATGTTTCAGATCTTTGAGTTCAGCTCATGCAAAATGGGAGCAAAACCGAAAGTGTTGTGTTTATAGTTTTTGTTCAGTGTATAAATAAGATTACAAAATACGAAGTATTGCGGTATGCAGGGATTCCTTTTTATTGTACTATCCTAATACTTAAAAGACAAGCTTTCAAGAGTTTTCCTTTCTTCCTCGGTATTGCTTCGGACCTGAGAAAGAGAGAAACACTCTCGAAAACTTTTCTTTATAGTTTAAAGCAGTTTCAGCAAACACCAGGGCTGTGTAAATAATCCCATATGTTAAACATGTCACTAAAGAAGACCAATGGACAGACGCTCACAGGCTTATTCACAAAAGGGTGAAGAGTTTGGAGAAGGGAACAATCTATGACAGTGGTGCCCAACCATTTTTCGTCTGAGGGCCACACTAGACTTGGTATAAATTTCGCGGGCCGGAACCAGGTAGCTTTGCCAGAAAGAAATGCAAACGCTTTGAGGGGGCACGTGTGAGCATTACTACTGTGAAGAGGGCACATATCTGGCATAACTACTGTAAGGGGGCACATATCTGGGCATAACTACTGTGAGGAGGGCACATGTCAGGGTATAACTACTGTGAGGAGGGCACATATCAGGGTATAACTACTGTGAGCTGTGAGGAGGGTACATATCAGGGCATAACTACTGTGAAGGGGCACGAGTGAGCATTACTACTGTGAAGAGGGCACATATTTGGCATAACTACTGTGAGGGGGCACATATCTGGGCATAACTACTGTGAGGGGGCACATATCAGGGCATAACTACTGTGAAGAGGGCACATATCTGGGCATTACTACTATGAGGGGGCACATATCTGGGCATAACTACTGTGAGGGGGCACATATCAGGGCATAACTACTGTAAAGAGGGCACATATTAGGGCATAACTACTGTGAGGGGGCACGAGTGAGCATTACTACTGTGAAGAGGGCACATATTTGGCATAACTACTGTGAGGGGGCACATATCTGGGCATAACTACTGTGAGGGGGCACTTATCAGGGCATAACTACTGTGAAGAGGGCACATATCTGGGCATTACTACTGTGAGGGGGCACATATCTGGGCATAACTACTGTGAGGGGGCACATATCTGGGCATAACTACTGTGAGGGGGCATGTGTGAGCATTACATCTGTGAACAGGGCAAATATCTTGGCATTATTACTGTGAGGGGGCACATATCTGGGCATAACTACTGTGAGGGGGCATGTGTGAGCATTAAGTCTGTGAAGAGGGCACATATCTTGGCATTATTACTGTGAGGGGGCATGTGATGTATACATGTGTATGATGTATATAGTGCAGCATGTGATGATCGCACACTGCACTACATACATTACACACATGTATACATCACATACTGCGCTGTCACCTTCTTCTGCAGGTCTACCTTGATGTCTGGTCTTTAGGCTTCAGTCAGATCCTCCACCGCCATGCTTGCGCCGTGTGCCCGACACCACCAGGAGCTGGCCCCTCCTCTTTTCATCTCCCGTCGACTTCTCCTACAGCAGGGCGCTCCATCGCTCCAGTGCCCGCCCAATCTTACCAATCAGGGACATAGCTAGAAATGACTGTGCCCCATAGCAAATAAAATGATGGCCCCCCCCATCCCGGATCGCCCACCCCCACATACCTATTGGACCTCCCACCCCTTCCAGAGCTCCCACCCAAACACCCCTCCAGGACCTCCCACCCCAACATCCCCCTAAGTGTCGTCCACAGATCCCCCCCCAAGTGTGGTCCACAGATCCCCCCTAAGTGTCGTCCACAGATCCCCCCTAAGTGTCGTCCACAGATCCCCCTTCAGTGTCGTCCACAGATCCCCCCTTCAGTGTCCTCCTCAGATCCCCCCTTCAGTGTCGTCCACAGATCCCCCCTTCAGTGTCGTCCACAGATCCCCCCTTCACTGTCGTCCACAGATCCCCCCCTTCAGTGTCGTCCACAGATCCCCCCCTTCAGTGTCTTCCACAGATCCCCCCCCTTCAGTGTCGTCCACAGATCCCCCCCCTTCAGTGTCCTCCACAGATCCCCCCTTCAGTGTCCTCCACAGATCCTGTAACGGACCGTTTCAGCAGACAAGGGGTTAAAATCCGTTTAGGCGATAAGGCCCTTTCTGAGAGACAGGCACAGCTACTGCAGGATACATCAAACTCCCGAACTGGATACAAAGTATCACTCCAAACTGGAACCTCACGAATAGCTGCTAGCAGACGAACAGGGATCAGCTTACACTTATGGCAATCGGTCTTCTAACAGCATACAGTGAATCCCCCCAATAACGAGACAAGTCTCCGTGTTGAGGGTCAAGCAGTGGTCTGACTGTACTTCACGTACAGCCTCTTTTATTCATAAACCACAAACATAGTACTGCCCACAGGGGTTTGAAATACAACCAATCAGTAATTTACAACACATACAATGTAACTACAGCAACCAATCGTTCACGCCCCCAGAGGACCAGAATGAAGACTGTGACATAGGACAACATATCGCCACAATGCATCATGGTCTCCTCCTCTCTGTCCCGGAGACAACCTGAGGAGCAATCCAATTATCTCTGAGGACAAAGGGAGATCGCCAATACACATGTGAGGACAAAATTCACTTGAATAGGTTTGTCCCCAAGTTATACTGTTTAAATTGATGTAAGTTATATGTATGGCCAATGTAAACTCACAAAGTTGTAACAATTTATAATAAGTGTAACTTGTCAGCTTGGGAGGAAAATGCTGGGTGTGTTTCTATTGTGCCATTGTCCCATTGTGTGTTTAAATGGTGATGTCTGTTCTGTTGTCCTCACATGTGTATTGGCGATCTACCTTTGTCCTCAGAGATAATTGGATTGATCCTCAGGTTGTCTCCGGGACAGAGAGGAGGAGACCATGATGCATTGTGGGGATATGTTGTCCTATGTCACAGTCTTCATTCTGGTCCTCTGGGGGCGTAAACGATTGGTTGCTGTAGTTACATTGTATGTGTTGTAAATTACTGATTGGTTGTATTTCAAAACCCTGTGGGCAGTACTATGTTTGTGGTTTATGAATAAAAGAGGCTGTACGTGAAGTACAGTCAGACCACTGCTTGACCCTCAACACGGAGCCTTGTCTCGTTATTGGGGGGATTCACTGTAGGCTGTTAGAAGACCGATTGCCAGAAGTGTAAGCTGATCCCTGTTCGTCTGCTAGCAGCTATTCGTAAGGTTCCAGTTTGGAGTGCTACTTTGTATCCAGTTCGGGAGTTTGGTGTATCCTGCAGTAGCTGTGCCTGTCTCTCAGAAAGGGGCTTATCGCCTAAACGGATTTTAACCTCTTGTCTGCTGAAACGGTCTGTTACAGATCCCCCCTTCAGTGTCCTCCACAGATCCCCCCTTCAGTGTCCTCCACAGATCCCCCCCTTCAGTGTCCTCCACAGATCCCCCCTTCAGTGTCCTCCACAGATCCCCCCTTTAGTGTCCTCCACAGATCCCCCCTTCAGTGTCCTCCACAGATACCCCCTTCAGTGTCCTCCACAGATAGCCTCTTCAGTGTCCTCCACAGATACCCCCTTCAGTGTCCTCCACAGATACCCCCTTCAGTGTCCTCCACAGATACCCCCCTTCAGTGTCCTCCACAGATCCCCCCTTCAGTGTCCTCCACAGATCCCCCCTTCAGTGTCCTCCACAGATCCCCCCCTTCAGTGTCCTCCACAGATCCCCCCTTTAGTGTCCTCCACAGATCCCCCCTTCAGTGTCCTCCACAGGTCCCCCCTTCAGTGTCCTCCACAGATCCCCCCTTCAGTGTCCTCCACAGATCCCCCCCCTTCAGTGTCCTCCACAGATCCCCCCTTCAGTGTCCTCCACAGATCCCCCCCTTCAGTGTCCTCCACAGATCCCCCCTTCAGTGTCCTCCATAGATCCCCCCTTCAGTGTCCTCCACAGATCCCCCCTTCAGTGTCCTCCACAGATCCCCCCTTCAGTGTCCTCCACAGATCCCCCCCTTCAGTGTCCTCCACAGATCCCCCCTTCAGTGTCCTCCACAGATCCCCCCTTCAGTGTCCTCCACAGATCCCCCCCTTCAGTGTCCTCCACAGATCCCCCCCTTCATTGTCCTCCACAGATCCCCCCTTCAGTGTCCTCCACAGATCCCCCCCCCTTCAGTGTCCTCCACAGATCCCCCCCTTCAGTGTCCTCCACAGATCCCCCCCTTCATTGTCCTCCACAGATCCCCCCCTTCAGTGTCCTCCACAGATCCCCCCCTTCAGTGTCCTCCACAGATCCCCCCCTTCAGTGTCCTCCACAGATCCCCCCCTTCAGTGTCCTCCACAGATCCCCCCTTCAGTGTCCTCGACAGATCCCCCCCCTTCAGTGTCCTCGACAGATCCCCCCCCTTCAGTGTCCTCCACAGATCCCCCTCCCCCCTCAGTGTCCTCCACAGATTTCCCCCCCCACCCAGAGCCGCTTCCTAGCTAATTTATTCACTGCACTTGCCTCTGTGAAATTGAAGAGAAGCGCTGTAATCTCGCACAGGCGCACTGGCAGAGGCCAGGAAGACGGTGCATGCGCACTTCGATGCCTCTGCCAGTGCGCCTGTGCAAGATTACAGCGCTTCTCTTCAATTTCACAGAATAGTGAATAAATTAGCTAGGAGGCGGCGCTGGGTGGGGAGATTGCAGGCACAGGCAGCATCGCTTTGCTGCCTGTGCCGTTCGCAGCGCGCCCTGCGCTGATAAAGTCCGGTCACTGCGTATTTGGCCCTCGGGCCGTAGGGTGGGCATCACTGATCTAGGACAACAGAACTGAATAGGAAACTGAGCTGAATTGGAGAATTCTACCCACTCTTTCCTCTGCCAGACTCCAGTACTATAGCATGCAGTACAAGGCAGCCTCCCCTCTCTGCCTCCACTGCTCCGCCATGAACTAGTGCTTATTATGGCACACATAGGCACGCACCCGATGCCAGCCCAGGACCATCCTGGCATCACATGTATGTATATGTAACTTAAGAGTGCCATAATAAGATCTAGTAGATGGCAGAACAGCGAGCAGAGAGGGGAGGCTGCCATGTACCGCATGCTATAGTACAGGAGGCTGGCAGAGAAAGGATTGGGCAGAGGTTGTGAAGGCCTCAGCATGCAGCTGCCAGGCGGCCATCCTCTGCCAGCTTCCTGTACTATAATAGATGCATGCCTTTTATTATATAGGAGTCTGGTGGGACTGGGATGGCAGCCTATGGCTGCACACTCAGGACTTTGCCTGCTGCTGTACCTGGCCTTTCCTCCTCTCCACCTGACTAGCGCATTGTCGCAAGTGCGATGTATTTGTCACCCGCCACCGACAGGGCACCCAGGTGCGACACAATTCTGCAAGTCGCGTGATTCCTTCAAACTCAAAGCAACTTCCAGAGGACAATTTGTGGACGTGCCCCCCCATTGCGCGCCTTTTACCTCAGGTAACATAAACTTGCGGAGGCTCTCGGCTAAAGTGTGCAGATAGACCCTGGTGCGGCTGCTCTTCCTCTGTGGCGGCTCCTCCTGCAGTCTCCTCTGCCGGAGAGTAGTGTCAGTGCGGATAGGTGGCGGTCCGATGGCGGGCACCTCGTCGTCCTGCGAGCCCTGGCTCTGCGTCAGCTTAGAGAAGGGACATTCTCCAGACAGCTTCAGCTCGTTGAGCTTGGTGCAGAACATGCTGCACTTCCCCGGGCTTCAGGTGCTCTTCTCCTCTGGAGGAACCGCAGGACTAGAGGGAGCTGGACCCCATGACAGTCTCAGGAAGGGTTTCATATGAACGGCTGCTGGATGTGGCGGGGAGGAGAGGACTGGTGTACACACAGTAAGTGTGTGTGTGAGACATTGCTTCCCGGGCCCCTTGTCAGCCTAAGCCCAAAAGTAGCTTCTTCCGACAGCGGGGGGGGGCAAGGAATAACCTAGGGGGGGCAATTGCCCCCTGTAGCGACGCATATGCATAATTGTGATTCCTGCTGAACAAAACTGAGAGACAATGTAAAGGCTCAGGAACCCTCTGCAGGTGTTATGGATTAATTAGCTGACTAGAGTGTGACACTGTGAGCCGAGAATACTGAACCTTTTCACAAAATTCTAATTTTCTGAGATTGTGAATTTGGGGTTTTCATAAACTGTAAGGCATAATCATCCAAATTATAACAAATAAAGGCATGAAATATCTCACTTTGCCTGTAATGAGTCTGGAATTTCACCTTTTAAGTTGCATTACTGAAATAAATGAACTTTTGCACAGTATACATATTTTCGAGTTTTGCCTAAAAATTCTTGTACATAGGAGGCAGTATTATAGTAGTTATATTCTTGTACATAGGAGGCAGTATTATAGCAGTTATATTCTTGTACATAGGAGCAGTATTATAGCAGTTATATTCTTGTACATAGGAGCAGTATTATAGCAGTTATATTCTTGTACATAGGAGCAGTATTATAGTAGTTATATTCTTGTACATAGGAGCAGTATTATAGTAGTTATATTCTTGTACATAGGAGCAGTATAATAGTAGTTATATTCTTGTACATAGGAGGCAGTATTATAGTAGTTATATTCTTGTACATAGGAGGCAGTATTATAGTAGTTATATTCTTATACATAGGAGCAGTATTATAGTAGTTATATTCTTGTACATAGGAGCAGTATTATAGTAGTTATATTCTTGTATATAGGAGCAGTATTATAGTAGATATATTATTGTACATAGGAGGCAGTATTATAGTAGTTATATTCTTGTACATAGGAGGCAGTATTATAGTAGTTATATTCTTGTACATAGGAGCAGTATTATAGTAGTTATATTCTTGTATATAGGAGCAGTATTATAGTAGATATATTATTGTACATAGGAGGCAGTATTATAGTAGTTATATTCTTGTACATAGGAGGCAGTATTATAGTAGTTATATTCTTGTACATAGGAGCAGTATTATAGTAGTTATATTCTTGTACATAGGAGCAGTATTATAGTAGTTATATTCCTGTACATAGGAGCAGTATTATAGTAGTTATATTCTTGTACATATGACCCGTATTATAGTAGTTATATTCTTGTACATAGGAGCAGTATTATAGTAGTTATATTCTTGTACATAGGAGGCAGTATTATAGTAGTTATATTATGTACATAGGAGCAATATTATAGTAGTTATATTCTTGTACATAGGAGGCAGTATTATAGTAGTTATATTCTTGTACATAGGAGCAGTATTATAGTAGTTATATCCTTGTACATAGGAGCAGTATTATAGTAGTTATATTCTTGTACATAGGAGCAATATTATAGTAGTTATATTCCTGTACATAGGAGGCAGTATTATAGTAGTTATATTCTTGTACATAGGAGGCAGTATTATAGTAGTTATATTCTTGTACATAGGAGCAGTATTATAGCAGTTATATTCCTGTACATAGGAGGCAGTATTATAGTAGTTATATTCTTGTACGTAGGAGCAGTATTATAGTAGTTATATTCTTGTACATAGGAGGCAGTATTATAGTAGATATATTCTTGTACATAGGAGCAGTATTATAGTAGTTATATTCTTGTACATAGGAGCAGTATTATAGTAGTTATATTCTTGTACATAGGAGGCAGTATTATAGTAGTTATATTCTTGTACATAGGAGCAGTATTATAGTAGTTATATTCTTGTACATAGGAGCAGTATTATAGTAGTTATATTCTTGTACATAGGAGCAGTATTATAGTAGTTATATTCTTGTACATAGGAGCAGTATTATAGTAGTTATATTCTTGTACATAGGAGCAGTATTATAGTAGTTATATTCTTGTACATAGGAGCAGTATTATAGTAGTTATATTCTTGTACATAGGAGGCAGTATTATAGTAGTTATATTCTTGTACATAGGAGCAGTATTATAGTAGGTATATTATTGTACATAGGAGCAGTATTATAGTAGTTATATTCTTGTACATAGGAGCAGTATTATAGTAGTTATATTCTTGTACATAGGAGGCAGTATTATAGTAGTTATATTCTTGTACATATGAGCAGTATTATAGTAGTTATATTCTTGTACATAGGAGCAGTATTATAGTAGTTATATTCTTGTACATAGGAGCAGTATTATAGTAGTTATATTCTTGTTATTCTTGTACATAGGAGCAGTATTATAATAGTTATATTCCTGTACATAGGAGCAGTATTATAGTAGTTATATTCTTGTACATAGGAGCAGTATTATAGTAGTTATATTCTTGTACATAAGAGGCAGTATTATAGTAGTTATATTCTTGTACATATGAGCAGTATTATAGTAGTTATATTCTTGTACATAGGAGGCAGTATTATAGTAGTTATATTCTTGTACATAGGAGGCAGTTTTATAGTAGTTATATTCTTGTACATATGAGCAGTATTATTGTAGTTATATTCTTGTACATAGGAGCAGTATTATAGTAGTTATATTCTTGTACATAGGAGGCAGTATTATAGTAGTTATATTCTTGTACATCGGAGCAGTATTATAGTAGTAATATTCATGTACATAGGAGCAGTATTATAGTAGTTATATTCTTGTACATAGGAGGCAGTATTATAGTAGTTATATTCTTGTAGATAGGAGGCAGTATTATAGCAGTTATATTCTTGTACATAGTAGCAGTATTATAGTAGGTATATTCTTGTACATAGGAGCAGTATTATAGTAGTTATATTCTTGTACATAGGAGGCAGTATTATAGTAGTTATATTCTTGTACATAGGAGGCAGTATTATAGTAGTTATATTCTTGTACATTGGAGCAGTATTATAGTAGTTTTATTCTTGTACATAGTAGCAGTATTATAGTAGGTATATTCTTGTACATAGGAGGCAGTATTATAGTAGTTATATTCTTGTACATAGGAGGCAGTATTATAGTAGTTATATTCTTGTACATAGGAGGCAGTATTATAGTAGTTATATTCTTGTACATAGGAGGCAGTATTATAGTAGTTATATTCTTGTACATAGGAGGCAGTATTATAGTAGTTATATTCCTGTACATAGGAGCAGTATTATAGTAGTTATATTCTTGTACATAGGAGGCAGTATTATAGTAGTTATATTCTTGTACATAGGAGCAGTATTATAGTAGTTATATTCTTGTACATAGGAGCAGTATTATAGTAGTTATATTCTTGTACATACAAGCAGTATTATAGTAGTTATATTCTTGTATCTAGGACGTATCTGCATCATGTGGATAGATGTCAAAAGCTCACCTTCCATGAGTTATTACCTACTTGGTCTCATTTTAGTTTCTGAGTCCAGAGTGAAATGTGATCTTTTTGAGTTCTGTTCCCTTCTTGCAGTTCTGCGTGATTGTTTTGTTGCTTTGCCTGCGGGTTGGATGGAGTTCAGTGACGAAGTAGCTTAGTCTGACAGCAGAAGTGTTATTGGAATTCTGTGTCTCGATGGCTGTGGTCACAAACACTGGCTACATGGCCCTAGAAAACCCCAAGAAAATACACATCCACTTAGTATAAAAGCAATACAAAAGTTTTATTGAGCTACAAAAGACACACGAATAGTGATGAGTGGCATAGGCAATATTCATTTTCGGGATATTTTGTGAATTTTTCACTTAATATGCGCAATAAATTAGCGAATTCTAAAATTCTTGATCTCCAGTCATTATTTTCACGATTTTGCAAATTGGCACTAATAACATAGTAACATAGTAACATAGTACATAAGGCCGAAAAAAGACATTTGTCCATCCAGTTCGGCCTGTCATCCTGCAAGTTGATCCAGAGGAAGGCAAAAAACCCTGTGAGGTAGAAGCCAATTTTCTCCACTTTAGGGGAATAAAAAATTCCTTCCCGACTCCAATCAGACAATCAGAATAACTCCCTGGATCAACGACCCCTCTCTAGTAGCTATAGCCTGTAATATTATTACACTCCAGAAATACGTCCAGGCCCCTCTTGAATTCCTTTATTGTACTCACCGATGATGCGGATATTTTGGCGCAATACGTGCAACTTCACATTTTAGCAGGTCTGACTACTTATTACTGATTGGTGCACTAAGTAGTGTCGTGACATCACAGCGCTATGTCTGTAGCTGTATGTATGGACACTAATCCCTATCACACTGCCTAACACCCTGCACTGAAACTGATCAGCTCCACTATATCAGGATATAACCTACACTGACTATCTCCCACTAACTATCTGTATTATATATATATAAGCTATCTAACTATCTATCTAATGTAGTGTGGAAAGCACAGAGCACAGCAATGTCACTCTTCTCTCTCAGAACTGCAAAAAAAACTGCAGAAAATGGCTGCTGGGGAGGTTCTTATATAGTAAGGGGTGGGCAACTTCCTATTGGTTTCTAGGGATGTTGCTAAGCTCAGACAAAGACATTGCAGCCTTCTCATTGGTCCACAAGCAGGAAGGGAGGTAATAATGAAAAAAAATCTAGAATATTCAAGATTATGAATATATCTCACTATATTCTACATCTTTGCAAATTCTCGAAGTGCCGATAGTCGCGATAAAAATTCACGATTATAATATTCGCGATCAAGACTACACACAAACATAGTTAAAAATTGTATACAATATGATATAACAAATGCTGGTACAAAATGAGACCAGACATCTACCCAGCTCCCACCAAAAAACACAACTATGGGCAAAACGTATGTAATCCAGAATAGCAGCATAGAATAGTATACAGCAAACAGATACTAACAATTGCACAATAGATGAATGATCAATAATGATGTGGCATCAAAAATCTTATACCTGAACAAGGTTGAGCATACAAGGACTACCCAGGTGGGCCTGGATGAAGAGATCAACGCCCCACGCGTATCGCCAGTAGAATCCGGCTTCCTCAGGGGTAAGTCGATGGCTGTGCTCGTCACGTGGTGCTGTGTCAAATCCAAGTAGGAACCCATTCGAAAGAGTTTATGAACTTCCTATTCCTCTAATCCCCTCGTCAATGTTGAGGCAGGAATGTGGCTATCTTCTCCTCATGTGTGCAGTTTGCAATGACCTGAATAGAGGTATGTCCCTGCAGGAGAGTATAGAATGGTGTGAAACCTAACACCTATCTCAATAATCCATATTGGAGTTTGTATATCAAATAACTATCTCCAGGGATTTATGCACACATTGCTTTTCACTGCACACTTCCTCACACATCCTCATACATTGCGGGCTTGATCATTGTCACGTTTCTATACAAAGCGCCAGTGACCTGCCTAAAAACAATTGCGTCTAACACTACTCCCCACCCGCGATGCGGCTTCGTCAGGGGTTCGGGGAATAGGAAGTTCATAAACTAGCGCAGTAGCTGAGAGTTTTAGCATTGTGGGGTTATGGATTGTCATAGACTATTTTAATATTGACCTAATAAAATACAGTTGTGTTCAAAATTATTCAACCCCCACTGAAATTGAGTGTTTTGGCCGGTTTGACATTGATTTTGATCATTTCAGTCATCTTGTTTACAATTAAATCACAGAGGCCCTTGTAAGTCAGACAAATATAACATAACATTTATAATGAAATAACCACAAACGCCTTTTCTGTGCTCACATTATTATCCGTTTTATTCAACCCCCAAGTGACATTCAATCTTAGTACTTAGTACAACATCCTTTTCCAGTTATAACAGCTTTTAAACATGAAGCATAGCTTGACACAAGTGTCTTGCAGCGATCTACGGGTATCTTCGCCCATTCTTCATGGGCAAAAGCCTCCAGTTCAGTCACATTCTTAGGCTTGCGCGCTGCAGCTGCTTTCTTTAAGTCCCACCAGAGGTTCTCAATCGGATTTAAGTCTGGTGACTGCGATGGCCACTTCACAATGTTCCAGCCTTTAATCTGCAACCATGCTCTAGTGGACTTGGAGGTATGCTTGGGATCATTGTCCTGTTGGAAGGTCCAACGTCTCCCAAGCCTCAGGTTTGTGACGGACTGCATCACATTCTCATCCAATATCTCCTGGTACTGAAGAGAATTCATGGTACCTTGCACACGCTGAAGCTTCCCTGTACCTGTAGAAGCAAAACAGCCCCAAAGCATGATTGACCCCCCGCCATGCTTCACAGTAGGCAAGGTGTTCTTTTCTTCATAGGCCTTGTTCTTCCTCCTCCAAACATAGCGTTGATCCATGGGCCCAAACAGTTCTAATTTTGTTCCATCAGTCCACAGAACACTTTTGTGGTTTGTCCACATGACTTTTGGCATACTGCAGTCGACTCTTCTTATTCTTTGGAGACACAAGGGGGTGCGCCTGGGAGTTCTGGCATGGAGGCCTTCATTACGCAGTGTGCGCCTTATTGTCTGAGCTGAAACTTCAGTGCCCACATCTGACAGATCTTTCTTCAGTTCCTCAGCAGTCACACGGGGACTTTTCTCCACTTTGCGCTTCAGGTAGCGCACAGCAGTCGGAGTCAGCATCTTCTTTCTGCCACGACCAGGTAGCGTTTCAACAGTGCCCTTTGCCTTGAATTTGCGAATGATGCTTCCTATGGTGTCTCTTGGTATGTTTAACATCTTTGCAATCTTCTTATAGCCATTGCCCTTCCTGTGAAGAGAAATCACCTCTTCTCTTGTCTTCCTGGACCATTCTCTTGACTTCACCATGTTTGTAAACACACCTGTAAATGTCTAGAAGGAGCTGAGTATCACAGTCCTTTTACATCGGCCTAATTGGTGCTTATTATGCTTGATTGCTGCTCCTTGACATCCACAGGTGTTTTCAATACCTGATCGAAAACACTTGAATGAACCTCTGTTCTTAAGAGTGGTAGTCTTTAAGGGGTTGAATAATTGTGTCAATGAGGAAATCACAAAAAAAAACATTTAATACTGTATTACAAAAACAATTGATGTCATTTTAGTTGCATTTGGTTCTTTAAAAAGTCCTTGTAAGATTTCATTCTGAACACAATTACAAATGTACACTAAATTCCCTAAAACCCTTTACAGCATTGGGGGTTGAATAATTTTGAACACAACTGTATATGCTTTTAGTTGCACTAAGTAGCACCCCTACAGGGATTTTCGGTCTTCTGACCGGTTGAACTAGGAGCAGCTTAGCCCCTCTCAAGTGAATGGGGCTGAGCGTGATACCAAACACAACCACTGTACGGCGCCATGCTTGGTAAGCCTGTAAACGCTGCTGACTTCTCAAACAGCTGATCAACAGAGGTCCCTGGTGTCAGACCCCCACCGATCAGATGCTGATGATGACCTATCCTGAGGATAGGTCATCAGTGTAAAAGTTTTGGAAAACCCTTTTAAGAATTGTACAAAGGCCTGTATATGGGTCATAAATGATGCAGAGAACCAGTAGATGAATGCACAGCATGTGGATGTGTGATCCATGTTCTTCTTTTTTTTGTATTATACTAATAATTTATGCAATAGTTTCTAAGAACCATCTTCACTGACATTGCACTCCGCATCCATACAAAAACCTTCCTTAAAGACGTTGCTTTCTTTTGTAATATTGATGAACTATCCTCTGGATAAGTCATCAATATCGGATCGGCAGCACCCCTGTCAATCAGCTTTTTAGAAGAGACCGCGGTGCTTGTTCGAGCACTGCCTTCTCTTCACTGTTACATTCTCCTGACGAAGCCAGTGGGTTGGCGAAACGCCCTTCGAGGTAGCAGTAGTGCCAGGAGCCCCGGGCCTTCTGTCCACCATGGGTAATCTATACTGATTGTTGTACTTATGACTACCATTTATTTTTATGTTACCTGAATCCTGCGTCCAGTCTTGGTGTTATATGTCGTTGATGTCTATCTAATTGAGATTAGGGCATATCTCCCTTGATACTCTCTCATCTTTCACAGGACTGGGAGCAGGGTTCGGGATTTACAATTGGACTGTCCTATTCCCTTTTCCCTACAGGATTGGGTTTAGGATAATGGTGTTTTTTTTTTCATTAATATTGTTATTTCCCATGGATCTGGTGGGCTTCTGTCCAGTTGGTGCTCCTAGCTGGTCTTCATATAACATGGGTTTGGGTGGAGGTACCCTCGGGTGTCCTCTTCCCCCCCCCCCCCCCCCATCATTTGTTTTCACCAATGTATATGTCTAATTCTGCTCTATACATTTTTGTGCCATATTTTATATATTATCTCATGTGTATTATTGCGGGGTTATTGGTCGGTTTCACTGTTACATTCTTCACTGCTTGCCGCTGCAACGCTGACGGTGATCCGGTAAACAATGAAGAGAAGGCAGCGCTTGTACAAGCAGTGCAGTCTCATCAAACAGCTGATCAGCGGAAGTGTCGTCAGTCGGGCCCCCCCCGACCCGTTGCGGGATCATGCGCGATTTTTCCGCTCGAGTGCAAAACATTGTAATGCGTTTTGCACTCGCGTGAGAAAAATCAGCATGTTTGGTACCCAGACCCGAACTTCTTCACAGAAGTTCGGGTTTGGGTTAGGTGCTGGGTAGATTGTATTATTTTCCCCTATAATATGGTTATAAGGGAAAATAATAGCATTCTGAATACAGAATGCATAGTAAAATGGCACTGGAGGGGTTAAAAAAAATAAAAAATAATTTAACTCACCTTAATCCATTTGCTCGTGCAGCCGGCATCTCTTCTGTCTTCTTTTTTTGCTGTGTGCAGGAAAAGGACCTGTGGTGACGTCACTCCGGTCATCACATGGTCCATCACATGATCCATCACCATGGTAAAAGATCATGTGATGGACCATGTGCTGACCGGAGTGACGTCACCACAGGTCCTGTTCCTGCACACAGCAAAAAAGAAGACAGAAGATAAGCCGGGCTGCGCGAGCAAGTAGATTAAGGTGAGTTTAATAATTTTTTAATTTTTTTAACCCCTCCAGCGCTATTGTACTAAGCATGCTGTATTCAGAATGCTATTATTTTCCCTTATAACCATGTTATAAGGGAAAATAATAATGATCGGGTCCCCATCCCGATCGTCTCCTAGCAACCGTGCGTGAAAATCGCACCGCATCCGCACTTGCTTGCGATTTTCACGCAGACCCATTCACTTCTATGGGGCCTGCGTTACGTGAAAAACGCACAAAGAGGAGCATGCTGCGATTTTCATGCAAGTGATGCGTGAAAATCACCGCTCATGTGAACAGCCCCATAGAAATGAATGGGTCGGGATTCAGTGCGGGTGCAATGCGTTCACCTCACGCATCGCATCCGCGTGGAATACTCGCCCGTGTGAAAGGGGCCTTAGGGTTCATGCACAGGACCGTATTTATTGTGTGGTCCGCAAAAAAAACTGATCCACAAAAAATACGAATGACGTCCGTGTGCATTCCGTATTTTGTGGAACGGAACAGTTGGCCCCTAATAGAACAGTCCCATCCTTGTCCACAATGCGGACAATAATAGGAAACGGAATGAAAAAATGTTCTATTTTTTTTGCGGAACAGAAATACGGACATACGGAAACGGAATGCACACGGAGTAGCTTCAGTTTTTTTCATTAAAATGAATGGTTCCATATACGGTCCGCGGACACGTAAAGAAAATCCGTTTGTGTGCATGAGCCCTTACCTGGAGGATGGATCATTAATATTACAAAGGCAGACGACCTCTTTAAGTCGTTACATTAGTATCGGGTCTGTTTTTCCTAAAATAATGTGTAGACATAATAACGTAAGTAGTATCTTCTGGAAGTAAATCCTCAGGGTCTCTTTCATCTCTTCAGCGTTATCTCCTTCTCTCATACTTGTCTTTCCAGGCAAAATGTCCATCTGCTGTTAGAGATTTTCTTTCCTGGATCAGGACTGTTGCTGTATTGGAGGCTCATCCTCCTCCATAGACGCCGGCAGTGCCAACTTTTCATTAGCATTTTCCGTCGCTGCCTCATCTCATTCCACCCTTGATTGCATTTTCTTCATTTCCATTGTTTCAGCATCATTGTATTACTTCAGTTGCCATGTAGCGCTAAGTAGCTATGAAAAAACTTTGCTTTCCTCACCCTGCACTGATCTATCTTGAGCTGTATCACGTCTCCTACTCTAGTCACAGCAAGAGCTGCCTCGACCATTCTGCTACCTCCCGTTAGGAATGTGCCAAATGCGCCATTTCTTCAGGTTTCTTTTTTTGGATTACGAAAAAAAAGTGACGTGCGGGTGATGAATAGTCATCTGGCCTTTTTGACACATTGTACGTAATGTGGGTAAGCATGCCTGCAAATCATCCTGTGCTGTTTGCAGACTCTGATCCAGCAGTGGTTGCAGGTAAAGGTGACATCCAGGAGAATTGTGAATGCAGCTCTGGATGTGACTAGAGTCTAATAATTCCTATCATGCACAGGCAGAGCCCTATCCAAACATGTATACATTCACTGCAGCCAATAAATCCCAACACTACCTTCAATGTGTGGCATTTGCGTGGCTAGCCTGTGTCATTTTAGTGGCCCATTCTTCTTGTTTCATTGAAATACCTATTTTTCTTCCATAATTTCACCTCTGAACGTGGCATAAAGCTGGAGCCGAAAGAGTGCAGCGTTGACTGCCTCGGCTGTAATTCCTACATTACACACTACAAAACCCTCCATTTCATCCATTATAGGCAAAGTGCAATTCATATATCATCAGACTTCTTGGTTACTGCGGCTGCACGGCACAGGCAGGATCGCAATCCATTTATCATTTGTAAGCAGCTTGAGTCCAGCTCAGCAGCCGATCCTCAGCCCAAATGCCTCCTAAATTTAAATAATGGAGATAAGAGGGAATGGAACTGCAACTTATCACCGCAGCCGCCCTTCCTTCAACGCCCTGCACGCTGTAGAACGCACACGTAAAACCAGAGCATCATTAGAGAAGATTATCTCGCCCATTTTCTGTGGACAGGCCGCAGTGGTAACCTCATTCTGTCTTTAAGGGAGAAACTGATTGACTATTTTGGAAAATGTTCTAGATTTATCGACAATGATGGACAAAATCAGCGCAGCGGAGTGATGTTTTCTCCATCCATGACCGGACCTGCTTGTGAGTACTGTTCCTTAAGGGACACCAGCAGAGGCTCCTACAGCATTAAAGGGTGTCACGGATGATGTTGCAGATAGCTGGAAGTTATGGATAAACGTCTGACTGGCTTGATCCCAAACTAAGGAGCATATAGGTGACCCGTATAAAACCCTAAGAGCTCACCCTGACTGCTAAGCACATACAAGGGTCTCAGAGGTAGACGATCGTATGCCCACGTACCTAAGACTGTGTGACACCTGAAAACCCTATAATAGTGAGGGGACACGACCACCGGCTCCCTGCACTTAATATGGAGGGAGTCAGGGTCACCTAGAATCAAGCCAGCAAGGAAACACAATACATGAAAGGACTGATCTGAACAAGCCGCAGCAGAAGCCTCCAGCAGTGAACACTTCAATCCAGGAAGTAGTATAAACCGCAAAGTGAGGCAGTATGGGAGGGAATATAAAGGAAAGAGGATTAGTCTAAATAGGTGACACCTGGGAGAAGGAAATGAGATGACAAAGTGAAACCAAAACAAAGAACATCATGCAAGAGGTAGAAAAGGACATCTGTCAGACCTTCTCACAGAAGTGGCGGTGACAAAGGGGTATTCCCATCTGGATTAAGCGGGCTCAAATTAATGGAGAAAGTCGAGGAAGTATAGGGTCTTCGACATTTACATTTCTGGAGAATGAATTTAATGAATGTCTGCCAGTTCAATGCATGCTGAAAACTGTCCTGATCTGTTTGCATTTACATCTTTCAGTAAAGATCTGTTCTGCTGCACGACGGCCTCATCATTGCTTCCTGCATGGCTACACACGCTGCAAAGTGTTGGTGTCACGAACCTGGACCCTGCCTGGCACCTCAAAACTACCAACACTCAGCTGTCGTCAGGCAGGAGAACGGCAGGACCAGAGCGTGCACTGAAGGGAAGAAAGGTGCACCAATCCATAGCACTGCATGAACCTCATGAGAACCATAAGAACTTCTACCATCCCATGAGGAATGCTGCATACATGCTGCTGGTGTCACGGAACCATGAACCAGACGTACAACAAGAGATAAGTGAAAATAAGAAGGCTTTATTGAAAATAAAGCTGTAAAGCAAAAGTCCAAACGGATGGTGAAACCGAAGCAGAGTCTTTGAGAGGCCAGGGGTCAGGAACCAGAAGGGTAGTCAGACGAAGCCAGGATCAGGAACCAGCAGGGTAGTCAGACGAAGCCAGGATCAGGAACCAGCAGGGTAGTCAGACGAAGCCAGGATCAGGAACCAGCAGGGTAGTCAGACGAAGCCAGGATCAGGAACCAGAAGCAGCAGCAGTCTTAGAAGCATGTGAACACAGGAGGACCAAGCAAGGAACTGAAGCCACAGACCTCCTATATATATGAGCTAGGCATCCAGCTCCTCCCAGTGGGAAGGAGGAGCCGCAGGGTGGAAGGCTACAAGAAACCCAGAAACCAAGATGGCCGCCAGCACATGTCAAACGAAGGAGAACAGCAAGAAGGTAAGACCATGACAGTACCTCCCCCTCAAGGGCCCCTCCTCCGCGGAGCAAAAAACGGTTTCTGAGGGAAGCGTGCGTGGAAGGCTCGGAGCAAGGCAGGAGCATGGACATCTGCGGAGGGAACCCAGGAACGCTCCTCTGGACCATAACCACGCCAATGGACCAAAAACTGCACCCGACCGCGGACCAGGCGTGAGTCCAGGATATTGCTCACCTCATACTCCTCACGATTGCCCACTCGGACCGGACGAGGCCGAGGAACGAGGAAGTGAAACGATTACACACCAGTGGCTTCAACAGGGAGACATGAAACACGTTAGAGATCCGCATGCCAGGAGGAAGCGCAAGGGCATAGGCTACCGGGTTTACCCTGCGAAGCACTCGGAAGGGACCAACAAAGCGAGGCGCCAGCTTGGGAGTGGGCACTCGAAGGTTGAGGTTGCGGGTGGACAACCATACACGGTCTCCGACCTGGTAGGAAGGAGCAGGCGCTCGTCTGCGATCAGCCTGGAGTCTCTGGCGCTGCGCAGAGGCCTCAAGGGACTTCTGGATCTGTACCCAAGAAGCACGTAGGACGGAAAGGTGATCCTCCACAGCCGGAATATCCTGGGGAGAGAATACCTCCGGTAACACGGCAGGTTGGAACCCATAATTGGCCATGAAGGGAGACGTCCCAGAGGAAGAGTTCACCGCCGTGTTCCTGGCAAACTCAGCCCAAGGCAGGAGGTCAACCCAATTGTCTTGGTGATCGGAGACATAGCAACAAAGGAATTGCTCCAAGGCCTGATTGGATCGTTCTGCGGCCCCATTGGACTGAGGGTGGTAGGCCGAGGAGAAGGAGAGATGAATCCCCAACTGGGAGCAAAAGGCGCGCCAGAACCTGGACACAAACTGACTCCCCCGATCCGACACAATCTCCTTGGGCAAACCGTGCAACCGGAAGACCTCCCTGACAAAAATCGTGGCCAACTCTTGTGCAGAGGGTAACTTCTTGAGAGGAACACAGTGGCACATTTTGGAAAACCGATCCACAATCATGAGAATGACCGTATGGCCTCGGGATGCAGGGAGGTCCACAATGAAATCCATCCCCAGGTGTGACCATGGGCGCTCCCCGGTGGCTATGGGTTGCAGAAGGCCCAACGGAAGGTGCCGAGGGGACTTACTCTGGGCACAAACGGAGCATGCCGCTACATATGCGGCGATGTCGGAACGTAGGGAAGGCCACCAGAACAGACGTGAAACAGCCCAGGACAGCTGATTCTTTCCAGGATGCCCCGCGGTCTTGGAGTTATGGTAGGTTCGCAACAACCGAGTGCGCAACTCCTCAGGCACAAAACATCTGCCGTTGGGTCTCCCAGAGGGAGCACCAGATTGAGCCGCCAAAATCTGCTCACCCAGGGGAGAGGTCAGGCTGGTGCGAATGGCGGCCAGGATCTGATTCGGAGGTATGACCGAAGTCGGAATCGACTCCTCCCTGGACAGCTCGGAGTACTGCCGTGATAGGGCATCCGCCCTGATGTTCTTGGAACCGGGTAGGTAGGAGACCACGTAATTAAAACGTGACAAGAACAGAGCCCATCTGGCCTGACGTGGTGTCAATCTCTTGGCCTCAGAAAGGTAGGTCAGATTCTTATGGTCCGTCAGGATGAGAACCGGAACCACCGAACCCTCGAGCAAGTGCCTCCATTCTTTAAGGGCCTGCACGATGGCCAATAACTCCCTGTCACCAATCTGATAGTTGCACTCCGCGGAAGACAGTTTCCGGGAGTAAAACCCACAAGGAAGCAGAGGACCCTCTGGTGTTCTACGCTGAGACAGAAGGGCGCCTACTCCCGTCTCAGACGCGTCCACCTTGAGGACAAAGGGCAACCCAGGGTTGGGATGCGACAGAATCGGAGCCGACACAAAAGCGGACTTTAGGGCCTCAAAAGCTCGGATGGCCTCGAGCGGCCAGACCTCGGAATTACTGCCCTTCCTGGTCAGATCCGTGAGAGGCTTGGCCAGCATGGAAAAGTCCCTGATGAACTTCCGATAATAATTGGCGAAGCCCAAAAAGCGCTGCAGGGAACGAAGACCACTGGGCTGGGGCCACTGTAAGACAGCCGAAAGCTTCTCAGGATCCATGGAGAACCCCTCAGCGGAAATGATGTAACCTAAGAAGGTTACCTGGGATCGGTGAAATTCGCATTTCTCAAGCTTACCGAACAGCTTGTTCTCTCGTAACCGTTGCAACACTCGTCTGACATCCAGAATGTGGGCCTCCATGGATTCAGAATATACCAAGATGTCATCCAAATAGACCACCACACACTGCTGCAACAGGTCACGGAAAACATCGTTGATGAATTCCTGAAAGACTGCGGGCGCATTGCACAACCCAAAGGGCATAACCAAGGATTCATAATGACCGGTCCTGGTGTTAAACGCGGTCTTCGACTCATCGCCCGCCTTGATCCTTACCAGGTTATATGCCGCCCTCAGGTCGAGTTTGGTAAAGACCGTGGCCCCTTTAAGGCGATCGAACAGCTCGGAAATCAAGGGTATCGGGTAAGCGTTCTTGATCGTGATGCGATTGAGACTCCTGTAATCGATGCAAGGCCTCAACTCACCGCCCTTCTTTTTCACAAAGAAAAATCCAGCCCCTGCCGGGGACGAGGATTTGCGAATGTGTCCGCGTGAAAGCGCCTCCCTCACGTACTCCTCCATGGCCTCATTCTCCGCTAACGACAGTGGATAGACTTTGCCACGAGGAGGAACGGCACCAGGTTGTAACTCTATGGCACAATCGTATGGGCGGTGCGGAGGTAGGGCAACCGCGCGCACCTTATCGAATACATCCCGGTACTCCTCGTATTCAGGAGGCAACAGAGAGTCCGAGGAAGTACACAGCAACTTGACAGACCCATGGATGCAACTAGCCCCACACTGCGGTGACCACGAGAGGATCTCGGCCGATCTCCAATCGAAAGTCGGATTATGCTTCTGGAGCCAGGGGTACCCCAAGACCACCGAGTAGTGTGGAGACAAAATAACCTGGAGGCAGACCGACTCTCTGTGAACGGCACCAATGGCTATCCCCACTGGAAGGGTCTCATGAGTCACGTGTGGCGGCAGAAGGGGTCTGCCGTCTATCGCCTCAAGAGCCAGTGGGGAACCTCGAGCCTGCAGAGGAATGGAATTGGCGGCAGCGAACACACTATCAATGAACAAACCACCAGCACCAGAGTCCACCAACGCCTGGGTCGTCACCGAGCCCCCGACCCAGGAGAGGACAACAGTGATCAGTGGTTTGTCAACACGGGAAACCGGGGACGAGGAGACTCCACCCAAGATCTGCCCCCGACAGGATCTCAGGTGCGAGCGTTTTCCGGACGGTTCGGACATGCCAACCGAAAATGCCCACCGAGACCACAGTACATGCATCGGCCCTCGCGTCTCCGGAGTACCCTCTCCCCCTCGGACAGGCGAGCAAACCCCAGCTGCATGGGTTCACCCCCAGACAAGTCATCCCCAGGAGGCGTGGGAGGAGAGGGAGGCACGGGTGGGACAGCAAACGTAGGCGCCAATCTGTTAGAAGACCTCCGCAGGCTCTCCTTAAAGGAAGGTCTCTCCCTGAGTCTGGTGTCAATCAAAATCAGGAAAGAAATAAGAGACTCGAGCTCCACTGGTAGGTCCTTAGCTGCAACCTCATCCTTCAAGGCATCCGAGAGACCATGAGAGAAAGCAGCGACCAGAGCCTCATTATTCCAGCCCACCTCTGCTGCCAGGGTACGAAACTCAATGGCGTATTCAGCTACGGATCGTGAACCCTGTCTGATGGACATAAGGAGCTTCGCAGCAGAGGCAGCACGAGCCGGCACATCGAATACCTTCCGAAGAGAAGCAACAAAACCGGAAAACTCGGCAACCACCGGATTGTTGTTCTCCCATAAAGGGCTGGCCCAGGCCAAGGCCTTGTCCGAGAGCAGCGAGATCAAGAAGCCCACCTTTGATCTCTCAGTAGGAAAGGCATGTGGCAGCAACTCGAAATAAATGCCCACCTGGTTAAGGAAACCTCGGCACTGAGTTGGCTCTCCCCCAAAGCGCTGTGGAAGAGGGGCAGAACCGGTCATACCCCGAAACACCGCAGGCGCAACAACAGGTGTCGGGGTAGACTCTGGCGCAACAACCGGAGCGGCAGTAGGAGCGACAACCGACCCATCGGCAACGGGAGCGAAATGAGCCGTGCGTTCAAGCAGGGTTTGCAACGCCACAGCGAACCGACCCAACAGGTGATCCTGCTGATCAAGTCTGGCAACCAGCATGGGTAGCGAGGATGGCCCTGTACCGTCAGAATTCATGGCTTGGTCCTAATGTCACGGAACCATGAACCAGACGTACTTAACAAGAGATAAGTGAAAATAAGAAGGCTTTATTGAAAATAAAGCTGTAAAGCAAAAGTCCAAACGGATGGTGAAACCGAAGCAGAGTCTTTGAGAGGCCAGGGGTCAGGAACCAGAAGGGTAGTCAGACGAAGACAGGATCAGGAACCAGCAGGGTAGTCAGACGAAGCCAGGATCAGGAACCAGAAGCAGCAGCAGTCTTAGAAGCATGTGAACACAGGAGGACCAAGCAAGGAACTGAAGCCACAGACCTCCTATATATATGAGCTAGGCATCCAGCTCCTCCCAGTGGGAAGGAGGAGCCGCAGGGTGGAAGGCTACAAGAAACCCAGAAACCAAGATGGCCGCCAGCACATGTCAAACGAAGGAGAACAGCAAGAAGGTAAGACCATGACAGCTGGGAATACTTAACGTCAATTAAAGGGTTTTCTGAGTGTTTAATACTGAAAACCTATCCTCACAATCAGGGTGCACCTAGCCTTTCTTCTGCTTGAGACGAAAACTGAAAGGGCGCCCCAACTCCCCAATGCCAATTTCTTAACCTAACCCCTTCCCTTCAGCCCACGGCCCTTCAGCTGCCCCCTCTTGCCCTTACCTGGTACTGCCTGAGGCGATCGCCTCACCTGGCCTCATTGGTGGTGCACCCGTGCTCACAATCAGTCAACAGTATCTGATCTGTGGGAGTTTGACTCCCGACACCTCTGCCGACCAAATGGTTGAAGTGGCTGTGGAGCTCCGATGAGCGCTGTGCGGCCTTCTCTCTGCTCGCGAAGCACAGTGCCGTACATAGTACAGCCGCCGTGGTTGGCAACGCAGCTCATCTCCATTCACTTAAATGGGGCTGAACTGCATTTTGACCATAAGAGCAATAAACATGATGTCACTTGGACTAGGAGGAAGTCAGCTCACTGGACCACCACAGCCTCTTCAGACAGATGATCAGCAGGGGTGCCGCTGCCCCCCTCACCCACACCGATCAGATGCTGATCACTTATCCTGGGGATAGAAACATAGAAACATAGAAACATAGAATGTGTTGGCAGATAAGAACCATTTGGCCCATCCAGTCTGCCCAATATACTGAATACTATTAATAGTCCCTGGCCCTATCTTATATGAAGGATAGCCTTATGCCTATCCCATGCATGCTTAAACCCCTTCACTGTATTTGCAGCTACCACTTCTGCAGGAAGGCTATTCCATGCATCCACTACTCTCTCAGTAAAGTAATACTTCCTTAAATTACTTTTAAACCTTTGCCCCTCTAATTTAAAACTGTGTCCTCTTGTGGTAGTTTTTCTTCTTTTAAATATGCTCTCTTCCTTTACCGAGTTGATTCCCTTTATGTATTTAAAAGTTTCTATCATATCCCCTCTGTCTCTTCTTTTCTTTCTTCCAAGCTATACATGTTAAGGTCCTTTAACCCTTCCTGGTAAGTTTTATCCTGCAATCCATGTACTAGTTTAGTAGCTCTTCTCTGAACTCTCTCTAGAGTATCTATATCCTTCTGGAGATATGGTCTCCAGTACTGCGCACAATACTCCAAGTGAGGTCTCACCAGTGTTCTGTACAGCGGCATAAGCACTTCACTCTTTATACTGCTTATACCTCTCCCTATACATCCAAGCATTCTGCTGGCATTTCGTGCTGCTCTATTACATTGTCTTCCCACCTTTAAGTCTTCTGAAATAATTACTCCTAAATCCCTTTCCTCAGATACTGAGGTCAGGACTGTGTCAAATATTCTATATTCTGCCCTTGGGTTTTTACGCCCCAGGTGCATTATCTTGCACTTATCCACATTAAATTTCAGTTGCCAGAGTTCTGACCATTCTTCTAGTTTTCCTAAATCCTTTTCCATTTGGCGTTTCCCTCCAGGAACATCAACCCTGTTACATATCTTTGTGTCATCAGCAAAAAGACAAACCTTACCATCGAGGCCTTTTGCAATATCACTTATGAAGATATTAAACAAAATCGGTCCCAGTACAGATCCCTGTGGAACCCCACTGGTAACATTACCTTGTTTTGAATGTTCTCCATTGACTACAACCCTCTGTTGTCTGTCACTCAGGCACTGCCTAATCCACTCAACAATATGGGAGTCCATGCTCAATGACTGCAGTTTCATGATAAGTCTTCTATGTGGGACAGTGTCAAAAGCCTTACTAAAATCTAGATATGCGATGTCTACTGCACCTCCACCGTCTATTATTTTAGTCACCCAGTCAAAAAAATCTATAAGATTTGTTTGACATGATCTCCCTGAAGTAAACCCATGTTGTTTTTCATCTTGCAATCCATGGGATTTTAGATGTTCCACAATCCTATCCTTTAATAGGGTTTCCATTAATTTGCCTACTATTGATGTCAGACTCACTGGTCTATAGTTGCTCGATTCCTCCCTACTACCTTTCTTGTGAATGGGCACGACATTTGCCAATTTCCAATCTTCCGGGACGACTCCTGTTACTAATGATTGGTTAAATAAATCTGTTAGCGGTTTTGCCAGCTCACCACTAAGCTCTTTTAATAATTTTGGGTGTATCTCATCAGGCCCCTGTGACTTATTTGTCTTCAGACAGCAAACTTAGAACATCTTCCTCTGTAAAGATACATGCATCAAATGATTTATTAGTCATCCTTTCTAGTGGAGGTCCTTCTCCTTCTTTTTCTTTTGTAAAAACTGAACAGAAGTATTCATTAAGGCAGTCGGCTAGCCCTTTATTCTCTTCTACATACCTTCCGTCCTTTGTTTTTAATTTAGTTATTCCTTGTTTTAATTTCCTTTTTTCATTTATATATCTGAAGAATGTCTTACCCCCTTTTTTCATAGACTGAGCTAGTTTTTCTTCTGCCTGCGCTTTAGAAGTTCTTATAACTTGCTTGGCCTCTCTCTGCCTAATCTTGTAGATTTCCTTATCTTCATTGCTCTGGGTTTTTTTATAATTACAAAATGCTAGCTTTTTATTTTTAATGATTTGGGCTACTTCTGCTGAGTACCACAGTGGTCTCTTCCTTTTTTTGCTTTTACTGACAAGTCTAATGCAATTTTCTGTTGCCTTCAATAATGCACCTTTTAAGTAGTCCCATTTCTCCTGGACTCCATGTAATCCGTTCCAGTCTGATAAGGACTCATTTATGACTAATTTCATTTTTGAAAAGTCTGTTTTTCTAAAATCTAAAACTTTTGTTTTTGTGTGGTGGGACTCTTTCACAGTTCTTATATTAAACCACACTGACTGGTGATCACTAGATCCCAAGGTTTCGCCTACAATGACATCATATACCGAATCCCCATTTGTGAATACCAAATCCAAAATGGCCTCCCTCCGGGTTGGCTCCTCAACCACTTGTTGTAGAGATAACCCCAGTAGGGAATTTAGAATATCTGTACTCCTGGTAGAACTTGCTATTTTGGTTTTCCAGTTTATATCTGGAAGATTGAAATCTCCCATAATGATAACTTCTCCTTTCATTGTCATTTTAGCTATTTCTTCAACTAGTAGATCATCTAGTTCTTTAACTTGACCAGGTGGTCTATATATCACACCTACACGAGTTACTGCATGGTTAGCAAACTGCAACGTAACCCAAACTGACTCTATGTTGGCCTCACCAACTTGTATTAGGTTAGATTTAATGCTATCTTTCACATACAGGGCCACTCCTCCTCCTTTCTTGCCTTCTCTGTCTCTTCTGTATAAAGAGTACCCTGGTATGGTTATGTCCCAGTCATTTCTTTCATTAAACCATGTCTCCGTAACAGCCACTAAATCTACATTCTCAGATGCCATTATTGACCCAAGTTCATAGATTTTTTTACCTAAACTGCGAGCATTTGTAGACAGGACTCTGAGCTTATCATTTCTTAACCTCTGTGCTTATGACCTGTTCTGGCATTGTTTCGGGGGGCAATTGGACTCTTTTATTTTCACTCTTTTGCCCCCCCTTCCTAGTTTAAATACTCTTTCGCAAATTCTTGGAGTTGTTCACTGAGTACATTTGTTCCTTTGAGAGAAAGATGCAAACCATCTTTTTTGTACAGTTCCTTTCTATTCCAAGTAGAGCTATCATGAGAAACAAAGCCAATAATAGGCCAATAATACTAAACATTCAGACAACCCCTTTAAATTATGTAAATGAGGCAACTATTTACAGAATAGGTTTACTGGCAAAAGTTCATGTCATATAAAATTTAATTATTTCAGTTGCAGCCAGAGACCTACCTGAACCCAAATACAGAAGTGGCACAAGTCACTTGGGACAATCACCTATTGAGAAAATATTGAAGGCTGGCAGGAGCCCTCCACCCAAAGAAAGTTGTCATATGCATGCGATATATCCGTCCTCAATAAAGTGGAATGTTTCAGCAGTCGGTGCAATCTTTGAGCTGATACGGTCAGATGCCGATAATGATATAAAACAGAAATATCAGCCTGCAATGCATCCAATACGCATAATGATTACAGGCCATGAGTAATTATCCTGGAAAAGAACTACTGAATTGTCATCATTAAAAAAACAGCATCCATATCTGATCACGGGAGCATGAAGATGTCAGCTATAGATGCAGGAAAAATCGGAGAAAACCCACAGAGATTGGTCGCACGCTGCAGGTGGCGACACGTGGGCGAAAGCGGTTTAGCAGTTACATATGTACTGTATATATCATTAAAGGGACATTTGTTTTTGCTGGTAAACCACAGTTTATCAGGAACATTGTGTAACCATTTACAAACTGTGACAAGCACATGTTGCTGTTTTGTGGCGAATATAGGAGCCTGCAACATAGGACTCTGCAGAAAAGGAACTTATTACATAGAAGTCTGCAGTCAAATGCACTTAAATTGACCAATAATCCCAAAGCTGAAGGGTTTAAGAAGCAGCAAGGTAAGAGCTAGACAGTAGAGATGTCCTGAACTATTCGCCAGCGAATAGTTCCTGGCGAACATCGCTTGTTCGCGTTCACCGTGGCGGGCGAACATATGCGATGTTCGGTCTGCCCCCTATTCGTCATCATTGTGTAAACTTTGACCCTGTACCTCACAGTCAGCAGACACATTCCAGCCAATCAGCAGTAGACCCTCCCTCCTAGACCCTCCAACCTCCTGGACAGCATCCATCTTAGATTCATTCTGAAGCTGCAGTGTCACAAATTTGACTAAGTTGTAATTGCAATGCGATTAATACAGGTTATATTAATTGCATTGCGAATTTAACTTACCACACTCTGCGTCAACTACGTAATTTTCCATGGAAGTTTTGTCATGGATCCCCCTCCGGCATGCCACAGTCCAGGTGTTAGTCGCCTTGAAACAACTTTTCCATCACTATTGTGGCCAGAAAGAGTCCCTGTGGATTTTAAAATTCGCATGCCTATTGAAGTCTATGGCGGTTCGCCCGATTCGCCCGGTTCGCCCGTTCGCGAACATTTGCGGAAATTCGCGTTCGCCGTTCGCGAATGAAAAATTTTATGTTCGCAACATCTCTACTAGACAGTGGAGTAAGAGACAAGAAGTGACAACGGCTTTGACCAACATTACACAAGCTCTCTAGTTTTTCCCAATAAACTTAGACTATGACTACCATAATACTGCCTCCTATGTACAAGAACATAACTATTACAATAACTGCCTCTGCATATAAGAATATAACTATTATAATACTGCTCCTATGTACAAGAATATAACTACTATAATACTGCTCCTATGTACAAGAATATAACTACTATAATACTGCCTCCTATGTACAAGAATATATCTACTATATTACTGCCTCCTATGTACAAGAATATAACTACTATAATACTGCCTCCTATGTACAAGAATATAACTACTATAATACTGCCTCCTATGTACAAGAATATAACTACTATAATACTGCTCCTATGTACAAGAATATAACTACTACAATACTGCCTCCTATGTACAAGAATATAACTACTATAATACTGCTCCTATGTACAAGAATATAACTACTATAATACTGCCTCCTACGTACAGGAATATAACTACTATAATACTGCCTCCTATGTACAAGAATATAACTACCATAATACTGCTCCTATGTACAAGAATATAACTACTATAATACTGCCTCCTATGTACAAGAATATAACTACTATAATACTGCCTCCTACGTACAGGAATATAACTACTATAATACTGTTCCTATGTACAAGAATATAACTACTATAATACTGCTTCTATGTACAAGAATATAACTACTATAATACTGCTCCTACGTACAGGAATATAACTACTATAATACTGCTCCTACGTACAGGAATATAACTACTATAATACTGCTCCTATGTACAAGAATATAACTACTATAATACTGCCACCTATGTACAAGAATATAACTACTATAATACTGCCTCCTATGTACAAGAATATAACTACTATAATACTGCTCCTATGTACAAGAATATAACTACTATAATACTGCTCCTATGTACAAGAATATAACTACTATAATACTGCTCCTATGTACAAGAATATAACTACTATAATACTGCTCCTATGTACAGGAATATATCTACTATAATACTGCTTCTGTGTACAAGAATATAACTACTATAATACTGCTCCTATGTACAAGAATATAACTACTATAATACTGCTCCTAAGTACAGGAATATAACTACTATAATACTGCTCCTACGTACAGGAATATAACTACTAAAATACTGCTCCTATGTACAAGAATATAACTACTATAATACTGCTTCTATGTACAGGAATATAACTACTATAATACTGCTCCTATGTACAGGAATATAACTACTATAATACTGCTCCTACGTACAGGAATATAACTACTAAAATACTGCTCCTATGTACAAGAATATAACTACTATAATACTGCTCCTATGTACAAGAATATAACTACTATAATACTGCTCCTATGTACAAGAATATAACTACTATAATACTGCTCCTATGTACAAGAATATAACTACTATAATACTGCCTCCTATGTACAAGTATATAACTACTATAATACTGCCTCCTATGTACAAGAATATAACTACTATAATACTGCTCCTATGTACAAGAATATAACTACTATAATACTGCTCTTATGTACAGAAATATAACTACTATAATACTGCTCCTATGTACAAGAATATAACTACTATAATACTGCTCCTGTGTACAAGAATATAACTACTATAATACTGCTCCTATGTACAAGAATATAACTACTATAATACTGCTCCTATGTACAAGAATATAACTACTATAATACTGCCTCCTATGTACAAGAATATAACTACTATAATACTGCTCTTATGTACAAGAATATAACTACTATAATACTGCTCCTATGTACAAGAATATAACTACTATAATACTGCTCCTATGTACAAGAATATAACTACTATAATACTGCTCCTATGTACAAGAATATAACTACTATAATACTGCTCCTATGTACAAGAAGTACAAGCTTCTGGAAACAGTTTGGTTTGTGGTCGGCTCTGAAGCATGAATTGTGTTTATGTCACTTTTAGCATTTGTTACGTTTTCCTTCCTTTTAGATAGATATTTGATGCTGTTGATTTGTAACTGGATCATGTGGAGTGTGAGATTAGTGATTTCATGGGTTACCTGTCAGTATTGGGTGTTTTGAGGGGCTGATGAATGGGGTATAGCAGTATGGATGCTGGGGGAGGGGGGGCGGACTGCATGTGGTCACTCACAGATAATGTTTGTGAAACTGAATAATTTCTGACAAAAGGGTTTATTAAATATGAATGTGCGATGTGGGAGGCGTTCCCAGCGGTGCCGTTTTCAGGGCTTTTATGCTTCTCACTGTGTCAAGCCTGCTTCGTTAGTGAGGATAACTGCCCGGCCGGCTATCGTCTGTCAGAGCTGCGCTCGCTATGTACAGCTTCAATTAGTGGCCCTGGGAGGCTGAACCAAATGACTTATGGGACCTCATGAATTTACCTTGAATTATGCAAGAGGAAATTTACGGAAAAAAAAAAATAGATGAGATAGTTCCTGCTGCGGAAACAGAGCTCTGGGATGGTGAGGCCAGGCTGGGGTCATTTCAGGAGAGATTTCTTCTCAAAAACATATTTTCAGGGCTTGTAGATTTTTTTTAATTGCAAGTTCTTCTGTTCAAGGGTTTGAAGTGGTTTTTTTTTATAGCTCCAAACCTCTTTAAATTTTTTCAAGTCAGAGAATAGAGATAATGTAGCAATCTGCATGAATTATGGGGTTCTAGGGACCCTTCAGTAAACTGTACCCCTCAATCTAATGAGAATACAGATATCTGTTCTTTTAGCTGGGACAGGTCTTCTGCCATCTTATCATGTCTGCTTTCTTTTATAATTTTAATGTGTCTATAGATGAAGCAATTCTTGAAATAGCCTTATTTACGACTCTATTCCCTGTTTGTTTATACAGATCCTGTGCAGACCAATGTGTCACCATGGTTACAGACTACAAACTAACCCTGTGTAGTCTGATCTCTGATCTCTGATCCTGCAGTTGTGAGAAAGTCCTTTGAAATGGTACCTTGAACGATCGTCCACAAGGTTGTTTCTTTTCGACCACTGGCCGGTATAGACAGAGCAGAGATCAGCGGATTGTTTGGGCCTAGGAGTCGACGTTGTCTGCAGCGCACCAATGCAAGTAAACAATATCCAAACTGCAAGGGGACCAAATGACCGTACTAACGATTGTTCATCCCTCGTAAATTTTGTAATAGCTTTTGTAAAAGGCTTTATATAAGAGCAACGTTTAACTTGTTACTGTATATCATTGTCCGGACTGAAATCAGCCCCATGTGAAAGGACCCTTACATCTCTCCCACCGAGGTAGAGGGTGAAGATGGAGGGGAGTAGCACATGATGCAGGATCAGACTACTTCGGGTTTATTTGTAGTCTGTAACCTTGGAGACAGACTAAAGTATTTGTAAACAAATAAAGAAACATCAAGGACGGCTCTCCTTTTCCTGTGATGTATTGGTGCTCCAAACTAGTGCTACACCCTGGTCACAAATTGAAGGTAAGTAAGGAGAAAAATGGATGTGCACTCTTGTAAATGGAATCAAATAGAATCAATAAAACATTTATTTGGAACTGGATATAATCAATAAAATATAGACTAGATAAAAATAAAATGTGTATAAAAACATAAAATACGTGGATAAAACAATAACTAGAATGTCCAGTCGACTAGTACATTTGATGGTATGCTTTGAGATTGAGTTGGTCTGGATGGTAAATTGTGCCTAATGTGGTGCGCTGTTGGATCGGCGCATCAGATCGATATGATAATGAGAACAGCTGTTATGGCAGCAGATATGAATGAGCACAAAGTGTAAGTCCTCTTTGGAAGTACTGAGTGGTATTTCTATAATCCCAAAACGGCTAGTATTGTGGTATCCAGCGGTCAGGAATTACCAGTTGTTCTGTATTAGTCACTGCCACTCATTTGGATCTTATAATTGGTATGGTACAATACAATCTGTTGGATTAGTTATTAGTAGAGTTGAGCGAACACCTGGATGTTCGGGTTCGACGAGTTCGGCCGAACTTTCGAAAAATGTTCGGGTTCGGGATCCGAACTCGACCCGAACTTCATCCCGAACCCGAACCCCATAGAAGTCAATGGGGACCCGAACTTTTGGGCACTAAAAAGGCTGTAAAACACACCCGGAAAGGGCTAGAGGGCTGCAAAAGGCAGCAAAATGTAGTTAAATCCCCTGCAAACAAATGTAGATAGGGAAATGATGAGTTAACATAAAATAAATAAAAATTAAACAATATTAATTGGAGTGAGGTCCCATAGCACAGAATCAGGCTTCAAGTCACCCACCAATGGAGAAGGTCACTTACTATTATTTTGACCACAGCACCCAGACAAAGGAGAGAGGTCCCACAGCAGAGAACCAGGCATCATATCACCCACCACAGGAGTAGGCCACCATTTAGTTACTTTGACCCCTACACCCAGACGGAGGAGAGAGGTTCCACATCAGAGAATCAGGCATCATATCAACCACCACAGGAGTAGGCCACAATTTAATGGGACCCCGGCAACCATGTCAGATGGCACAACCATCAGCTTCATATCAATCAGCACAGGAGAAGGCGACTTTGAAAGACTTTGACCCCTACACCCAGACGGAGGAGAGAGGTTTCACAGCAGAGAATCAGGCATTTAGATCACCCACCACAGGAGTAGGCCCCCATTGAATCAGACCCTGGCAACCATGTCAGATGGCACAACCATCAGCTTTATATCAATCAGCACAGGAGAAGGCGACTTTGAAAGACTTTGACCCCTACACCCAGATGGAGGAGAGAGGTTTCACAGCAGAGAATCAGGCATCATATCAGCCACCACAGGAGAAGCCACCATTTAGTTACTTTGACCCCTGCACCCAGGAAGAGGAGAGAGGTTCTACAGCACATATTCTGGCATCATATCAACCACCACAGGAGAAGCCACCATTGAGTTACTTTGACCCCCGCACCCAGGAAGAGGAGAGAGGCACCACAGCACATATTCTGGCATCATATCAGCCACCACAGGAGAAGCCACCATTGAGTTACTTTGACCCCCGCACCCAGGAAGAGGAGAGAGGCACCACAGCACATATTCTGGCATCATATCAGCCACCACAGGAGAAGCCACCATTGAGTTACTTTGACCCCTGCACCCAGGAAGAGGAGAGAGGCCCCACAGCACATATTCTGGCATCATATCAGCCACCACAGGAGAAGCCACCATTTAGTTACTTTGACCCCTGCACCCAGGAAGAGGAGAGAGGCACCACAGCACATATTCTGGCATCATATCAGCCACCACAGGAGTAGGCCACAATTTAGTTTAATTGACCCCTGCACCCAGGAAGAGGAGAGAGGCCCCACAGCACATATTCTGGCATCATATCAGCCACCAAAGGAGAAGCCACCATTGAGTTACTTTGACCCCCGCACCAAGGAAGAGGAGAGAGGCACCACAGCACATATTCAGGCATCATATCAGCCACCACAGGAGAAGGCCTCTTTCAGTGATTTAGGCCTTTGGACCCAGACAGAGGAGAGAGGCACCACAGCACATATTCTGGCATCATATCAGCCACCACAGGAGAAGCCACCATTGAGTTACTTTGACCCCTGCACCCAGGAAGACGAGAGAGGCACCACAGCACATATTCTGGCATCATATCAGCCACCACAGGAGAAGCCACCATTTAGTTACTTTGACCCCTGCACCCAGGAAGAGGAGAGAGGCACCACAGCACATATTCTGGCATCATATCAACCACCACAGGAGTAGGCCACAATTTAGTTTATTTGACCCCTGCACCCAGGAAGAGGAGAGAGGCCCCACAGCACATATTCTGGCATCATATCACACACCACAGGAGAAGGCCTCTTTCAGTGATTTAGGCCTTTGGACCCAGACAGAGGAGAGAGGTCAGAGATTAGCTTCATATCCCCCAGCACAGCAGAAGACCGCTTTATTTGACTTAGGCCTCAGCACCCAGACAGAAGACAGAGGTAGCATGGCAGAGGTTATGGCTTCATGTCACCCGTTAGTTTAACCGGCCACTTTCATCTGGTTAGGCCCCGGCGCCCAGACAGAGAAGAGTTTCATTCAACTGTGGGTTTCATAAAATTTGTATCAAATAAAGAAGTGGCCCGTAGCACAACAAGACATGTTTTAGGCAGTTAATAAGGACTACTCTGCACAAGGGAGGGACAGGTCCTGTGGGATCCATGCCTGGTTCATCTTTATGAAGGTCAGCTTGTCCACGTTGGCTGTGGACAGGCGGCTGCGCTTGTCAGTAATGACGCCCCCTGCCGTGCTGAATACGCGTTCAGATAAAACGCTGGCCGCCGGGCAGGAAAGCACCTCCAAGGCATAACATGCTAACTCTGGCCACGTGGACAATTTCGAAACCCAGTAGTTGAATGGGGCCGAACCATCCGTCAGGATGTGGAGGGGTGTGCAGACATACTGTTCAACCATGTTAGTGAAATGCTGCCTCCTGCTAACACGTTCCGTATCAGGTGTCGGTGCAGATAGCTGTGGCGTGGAGACAAAACTTTTCCACATTTCTGCCATGCTAACCCTGCCCTCAGATGAGCTGGCCGTGACACAGCTGCGTTGGCGACCTCTTGCCACTCCTCTGCCTTCACCTTCCACCTGTTCCCCTGTGACATGTGGGAATGCTCTCAAGAGCGCCTCTATCAGCGTGCGCTTGTACTCGCGCATCTTACGGTCGCGCTCCAGTTCAGGAATTAAAGTGGGCACATTGTCTTTATACCGGGGATCCAGCAGGGTGGCCACCCAGTAGTCTGCACACGTTAAAACGTGGGCAACTCTGCTGTCGTTGCGCAGGCATTGGAGCATATATTCGCTCATGTGGGCCAGGCTACCCATGGGTAAGGACAAGCTGTCCTCTGTAGGAGGCGTATCGTCATCGTCCACCGTATCCCCCCAGCCACGCACCAGTGATGGGCCTGGGCTGCCACCCCGCTGTGAACTTGCGTCATCCTCGTCCCCCTCCACCTCCTCCTCCTCATCCTCCTCGTCCTCCAGTACAGTGCCTTGGCTGGCGACTTGTGAACCTGTCCTCTGCTGCTTAAACAAACCTCCCTCTGAGCCACTTCGAACAGACTGGCCCGAAAGTGTTAGAAACGAGCCCTCATCCTCCTCCTCCTCCTCCACCTGGGCCACCTCCTCTAACATCATTGCCCTAAGTGTTTTCTCAAGGAGACATAGAAGTGGTATTGTAACGCTGATAACAGTGTCATCGCCACTGGCCATGTTGGTGGAGTACTCGAAACAGCGCAGCAGGGCACACAGATCTCGCATGGAGGCCCAATCATTGGTGGTGAAGTGGTGCTGTTCGGCAGTACGACTGACGCGAGCGTGCTGCAGCTGAAACTCCACTATGGCCTGCTGCTGCTCGCACAGTCTCTCCAGCATGTGCAAGGTGGAGTTCCACCGGGTGGGCACGTCGCATATGAGGCGGTGAGCGGGAAGGCCGAAGTTCCGCTGTAGCGCAGACAGGCGAGCAGCGGCAGGATGTGAACGGCGGAAGCGCGCACAGACGGCCCGCACTTTATGCAGCAGCTCTGACATGTTGGGGTAGTGGTGAATGAACCTCTGCACCACCAAGTTCAGCACATGCGCCAGGCAAGGGATGTGCGTCAAACCGGCTAGTCCCAGAGCTGCCACGAGATTTCGCCCATTATCGCATACCACCAGGCCTGGCTTGAGACCCACCGGCAGAAACCACTGGTCGGTCTGTTGTTCAATACCCCGCCACAACTCCTTTGCGCTGTGGGGCCTGTCCCCCAAACATATGAGTTTCAGAATGGCCTGCTGACGTTTACCCCGGGCTGTGCTGAAGTTGGTGGTGAAGGTGTGTGGCTGACCGGATGAGCTGGTGGAAGCAGTGGAGGAGGAAGCCGAGTAGGAGGAGGAGGCTACAGGAGGCAGAGAATGATGCCCTGCGATCCTAGGGGGCGGAAGGACGTGCGCCAAGGAACTGTCCGCCGGGGGCCCAGCCGCCACTACATTCATCCAGTGTGCAGTTAGTGAGATATAGCGTCCCTGGCCGTGCTTACTGGTCCACGTATCTGTGGTTAGGTGGACCTTGCCACAAATGGCGTTGCGCAGTGCACACTTGATTTTATCGGACACTTGCATGTGCAGGGAAGGCACGGCTGTCTTGGAGAAGTAGTGGCGGCTGGGAACCACATACTGCGGGACAGCCATGGCCATCAGCTGTTTGAAGCTGTCTGTGTCCACCAGCCGGAATGACAGCATTTCAAAGGCCAGCAGTTTAGAAATGCTGGCGTTCAGGCCAAGGGCTCGAGGGTGACTCGGGGGGAATTTGCGCTTCCTCTCTAAGGTTTGAGATATTGAGAGCTGAACGCTGCTGTGTGATATAGTGGAGACGCTAGTTGACGGTGGCGGTGGTGGTGGTGTCGGTGGCACATCCTCTGTTTGCTGCTCGGCAGGTGGCAACATTCCTCTCGAGGCGGAAGCCGAGGCAGCAGCGGTAGAGGGAGCAGGGGGAGCCTCAGCGAGTGCCTGGTTTTTAAGGTGTGTACCCCACTGCAGTTCATGCTTTGCATGTAGATGCCTGGTCATGCAGGTTGTGCTGAGGTTCAGAACGTTAATGCCTCGCCTCAGGCTCTGATGGCAGAGCGTGCAAGTCACTCGGGTCTTGTCGGTAGGACATTGTTTAAAGAAGTGCCATGCCAGGGAACTCTTTGAAGCTGCCTTTGTGGGGCTGGGTCCCTGTTGGCGATGTCCAGTAGCAGGCGAACTCTGGGGGCGGCGGCTCGTCTGCTTTGGCCCCCTGCTCCCTCTTTGGCTTCGCTGTTGTCTCGGTCTCACCACTACCTCTTCCTCTGAACTGTGAAAGTCATCGCCACGACCTTCAGTCCATGTGGGGTCTAAGACCTCATCGTCCTCTGCATCGTCTTCCACCCAGTCTCCCTCCCTGACCTCCTCCTGTTCAGTCTGCACACTGCAAAAAGACGCGGCAGTGGGCACCTGTGTTTCGTCATCATCAGAGAGTCGGTGACTCTGCTGTGGTGGTATTCCCATGTCCTCTTCATCTGGAGACATAAGTGGTTGTGCGTCAGTGCATGGTATGTCTTCCTCCACTGGGGAAGGGCTAGGTGGACGCCCCTGGGAAACCCTGGAAGCAGAGTCTTCAAACAGAAGAAGAGACTGCTGCATAACTTGTGGCTCAGACCGTTTCCCTGATATGCTTGGGGGTGATGTGACAGACTGATGGGCTTGGTTTTCAGGTGCCACCTGTGCGCTTTCCGCAGAAGACTGGGTGGAAGACCATGTGGTGAACGTGCTGGAAGCACTGTCGGCCACCCAATCGATTAATGCCTGTACCTGCTCAGGCCTTACCATCCTAAGAGCGGCATTGGGCCCCACGAGATATTGCGGTACATTCTGCCGGCTAGTTGAGGGAGTTCGTTCCCTACTGTGTGCGCCTGGGGCCGAACGGCCACGTCCTCTACCAGCAACAGAGGCTCCACGGACACCACCACGACCGCGTCCTCGTCCCTTAATAGTATTTTTCTTCATTGTTGCGATTCAACTCGCACCACAATGAAATATATTATTTTTTATAAGCAAAATCCCCTCACTGGAATACTTTCAGTCTTTTGACTGTATGGATTACAGATGGAATGACTGTTATATGTGAGTACCGCTTTCTTTGACAGATTCTAGTATGGGTACATATATGTTTTCCCAACCCCAGCACATTAGTTTGCTAATTCCAGATGTATGAAACGCAGGCCTAACTGTATCTAGTATATTGAACGCCAGATAAACTAACTTGGCCTTTTTTAAATTAAAAAAAAATTCCCTCACTGGAATACTTTATGGCTTTTCACTGTATGGATTACAGGTGGACTGGTATTAGTAGGGGTGACACAAGCACACCCAAGTCCCTGATGTAGGATTTCTATGGCACAGACCACTATTACAAGTGATTAATGGACGTTGGGAGAGATTGTGCTGCAGCACTAGTCCCAAGATGGCCGCCGCCTATCAGCCCAGTAACATGTGCCACAAAATGGTCTGCACAACCTTTAAAAAAAATAGCCTTGGACTGTGCTGCTAAATCGCTATTGGTCTGAATCCCAGGTGTAGATGTCTGACTTGTTTGGAGCTTTGGAATGCACACTGTGGCAGCTTCTGCTGCAGCACTACAAGTCGCAAAATGGCGGCCGGCGGTCAGCCCAGGTACATGTGGATGGAAAAATCACTCTGGCCACTCTAAAAATAGCCAATCCCTATCAAAAAAGCAGCTCAGCTGCAGTTGTTCAGATGAATCACAGGTGGAGGAGAGAAATTTGCTTCCAGTTATTCAATTATCCCTGCCTATTCTCGCCCTAGCATCAGCTGCGTCTAACCCTGTTCTATTCACATCGGGAGTGAGCACGTCCCGACGTGCGCACAAGCTTATAAAGAGGCTGAGTCACATGCTGCACTTGGCCAATCACAGCCTTGCCAATAGTAGGCATGGCTGCGATGGCATCTTAGGGCAAGTAGTATGATGCATGTTGATTGGCTGCTTTGCAGCCTTTCAAAATGCGCCAAAATACATGCCGAACGACGAACCCGAACCCGAACTTTTACGAAAAAGTTCGGGTTCGGGTCCGTGTCACGAACACCCCAAAATTCGGTACGGACCCGAACTATGCTCGAACTGTTCGCTCAACACTAGTTATTAGTTATAAAAAAAGGTCTCCTTTAAGGGAATAACTCTAATTTTGTGTTAGTTGTATTGATTGTTATCACATAATACTCTTAGACACTCTTCCTGTGCTTCTATAATGTTCCTTCTTTAGTCAGAATACATTTTCAGACTTAATACAGTGATATTTGTTAGTACTCACAATTGCAAGGTCAGTGTTCATTCGTGGCGTCCCACGTGGAGTAACTAAACGGTAAGCTTACCTCTGTCTGTACATTATGACATGCCAGGAGGGAAACTTATTTGTTGTAAGAGCCGGGAATATGATGGAAAACATCGACTAATGAGAAATAAAGTGAAGCGTTTCACTGAAGGTACCTAGAAAGAGCTGAAGTCTGTAGCCGGTATGCTACAGGAATAATCAATCAGCCAGCCCACTTCCACTTATGTTCGCGCGTTCGCACACTTATTCGCACCCTTTCCGTTGCAGCTTATCCTCGTGGATTAAGAAACTTTCGCACGAGGGTCTGGTCATCCCGACCTGTAGCTGATCTGTGCCCGGCCTGGTATTACTGCAGGATACCAGTGTCATGGCGCCGGCTGAGGCGGGAGGGATGGGGACCGTCAAACAAAGGTTTCTTCATCCACGAGGATAAGCGCGGAAACGGAAAGGGCGCGAATAAGTGTGCGAAGGCACGAACATAAGTTTGCGCGATCATTCACATCTTCGCCAGCCAATCACTTCATACCATAACCTGTCTCCTACCTGGCTCGCCAACTGATATCGCCGTTTGCTCCTTTGTCTCGTTCTCACAACCGAAAACGACCGCCAGAAGTACAATCGGGAAATCCCTGGTGTAGTGTGCATCGATGTGTGTGCGCAATTCCTCCAAAATAACATCACAGAGACGTTCTCAAGTAGGATCCAATAATGTGCCTGCTTCCAACTGCTAGGCAAGGTTTATTTATACCAGAAGATGGGAGGCGGTCTTACAATCATGACCACCGAAAGAGAAGACGTCATCGGCGCAGGCGCACTGAGGGAGTGCTGAGGAGGCGAGCGTCCTTCTCTCAGAGCGCCTGCGCCGAATGAAGACAGGCGCAGGATTTGAAATGCTGACAGGGCCAGCCGGAGGAGGAGAGCGCTCGCTGGCCCTGTCAATCAACAGGAGGAGGGGGCGGATTTTTAAAAGGAGGATGCGGCGGCTACCAGCAAGTAGACGCCCTACTTGCTGGTAGTGAAGTCATTTGCATATTTTAAAAGATCGATTTTTAATGAAAGGAAGCCACAGACCAAGGTAAGAGCCCTATATAGGGAATAGTAGTTCAATAAGGATTTTAACAAGCCCAAAAATGAAAAATGTGTTTTGGGGGGTGACAGAAGCCCTTTAAAAGTCAGAATCTTGTCACAAAGTTGTTTCAGCTGATACAAAGTTGTTACATTTCTTCTGCTGTTTGTGAATGGGACCTTCAGAGGAGCTGTCTCCAGTAGACGCCCATGTCTCTGGGATTAGCTTTCACATGAAGTTGGATCTGTAGATATTGGGCCGTTTAAATGCAAAAGGAGCTCCCTCCAAATGATTGCGACTTTCTAAAACGCTTTTGCAATCAGTGCAGCTGACAAAATAAAATCATGTGCGGTGTCATTGGATGAGGACATGAGAATGATGTAAGGGACGAGGCCAGACACAACATCTGGAATATTTCCACCACGAAAACCATGTAAATAAATTAGACTGAATCATGGCGCATGACTGGACACCCGCTATAAATATTGCACGGGTTGTGAGGGTCAGAGCTGCCAGCGCACGGCTCAGGACATCCACACTTGTTCTTCATATTATTCATATACATTCAGATGGTTTAAGGAGATGTAACCAGTTTACAGCTACAAGGGATGTTCAGTCTTCTGCAAATAAAGTTTCACAGCTATGAACGTATATAAGTGCGCATACAGTTATACCTAAAGAAGTCAATATGCACAAAAGATATGGTACAGACCATGACAATTCACATACTGACTTACATCCTGTATTATACTCCAGAGCTGCACTCACTATTCTGCTGGTGCAGTCACTGTGTACATACATTACTTATCCTGTACTGATCCTGAGTTACATCCTGTATTATACTCCAGAGCTGCACTCACTATTCTGCTGGTGCAGTCACTGTGTACATACATTAGTAACATAGTAACATAGTACATAAGGCCGAAAAAAGACATTTGTCCATCCAGTTCGGCCTGTTATCCTGCAAGTTGATCCAGAGGAAGGCAAAAAACCCTGTGAGGTAGAAGCCAATTTTCTCCACTTTAGGGGAATAAAACATTTCTTCCCGACTCCAATCAGAATAACTCCCTGGATCAACGACCCCTCTCTAGTAGCTATATCCTGTAATATTATTACGCTCTAGAAACACATCCAGGCCCCTCTTGAATTCCTTTATTGTACTCACCATCACCACCTCCTCAGGCAGAGAGTTCCATAGTCTCACTGCTCTTACCGTAAAGAATCCTCTTCTATGTTTGTGTAGCACTATTCTGCTGGTGCAGTCACTGTGCACATACATTACTTATCCTGTACTGATCCTGAGTTACATCCTGTATTATACTCCAGAGCTGCACTCACTATTCTGCTGGTGCAGTCACTGTGCACATACATTACTTATCCTGTACTGATCCTGAGTTACATCCTGTATTATACTCAAGAGCTGCACTCACTATTCTGCTGGTGCAGTCACTGTGCACATACATTACTTATCCTGTACTGATCCTGAGTTACATCCTGTATTATACTCCAGAGCTGCACTCACTATTCTGCTGGTGCAGTCACTGTGCACATACATTACTTATCCTGTACTGATCCTGAGTTACATCCTGTATTATACTCCAGAGCTGCACTCACTATTCTGCTGGTGCAGTCACTGTGCACATACATTACTTATCCTGTACTGATCCTGAGTTACATCCTGTATTATACTCCAGAGCTGCACTCACTATTCTGCTGGTGCAGTCACTGTGTACATACATTACATTACTTATCCTGTACTGATCCTGTGTTACATCCTGTATTATACTCCAGAGCTGCACTCACTATTCTGCTGGTGCAGTCACTGTGTACATACATTACTTATCCTGTACTGATCCTGAGTTACATCCTGTATTATACTCCAGAGCTGCACTCACTATTCTGCTGGTGCAGTCACTGTGTACATACATTACTTATCCTGTACTGATCCTGAGTTACATCCTGTATTATACTGCAGAGCTGCACTCACTATTCTGCTGGTGCAGTCACTGTGTACATACATTACTTATCCTGTACTGATCCTCAGTTACATCCTGTATTATACTCCAGAGCTGCACTCACTATTCTGCTGGTGCAGTCACTGTGCACATACATTACTTATCCTGTACTGATCCTGAGTTACATCCTGTATTATACTCCAGAGCTGCACTCACTATTCTGCTGGTGCAGTCACTGTGCACATACATTACTTATCCTGTACTGATCCTGAGTTACATCCTGTATTATACTCCAGAGCTGCACTCACTATTCTGCTGGTGCAGTCACTGTGCACATACATTACTTATCCTGTACTGATCCTGAGTTACATCCTGTATTATACTCCAGAGCTGCACTCACTATTCTGCTGGTGCAGTCACTGTGTACATACATTACATTACTTATCCTGTACTGATCCTGTGTTACATCCTGTATTATACTCCAGAGCTGCACTCACTATTCTGCTGGTGCAGTCACTGTGTACATACATTACTTATCCTGTACTGATCCTGAGTTACATCCTGTATTATACTCCAGAGCTGCACTCACTATTCTGCTGGTGCAGTCACTGTGTACATACATTACTTATCCTGTACTGATCCTGAGTTACATCCTATATTATACTGCAGAGCTGCACTCACTATTCTGCTGGTGCAGTCACTGTGTACATACATTACTTATCCTGTACTGATCCTCAGTTACATCCTGTATTATACTCCAGAGCTGCACTCACTATTCTGCTGGTGCAGTCACTGTGTACATACATTACTTATCCTGTACTGATCCTGAGTTACATCCTGTATTATACTGCAGAGCTGCACTCACTATTCTGCTGGTGCAGTCACTGTGTACATACATTACTTATCCTGTACTGATCCTCAGTTACATCCTGTATTATACTCCAGAGCTGCACTCACTATTCTGCTGGTGCAGTCACTGTGTACATACATTACTTATCCTGTACTGATCCTTAAGTTACATCCTGTATTATTCTCCAGAGCTGCACTCACTATTCTGCTAATGTAGTTAATATCACAACTGGGTGTTTGCTACAATTGAAACCCATCTAGCTGACCACCTTTGCTCTGAAAATATCTTTACTTTTTACTTGTCTGCGCATATTGCGGTTGTGCCATTTCATATTGGCGTTATTTTCAGAATATTATTACAGGGGTTGGGCCTGTGTCACCGGCACAGAAAATGGATGAGATAAGGAAGTGTCTGAAGCAGTTATGCTGTTATACAGCAGAGCAATGACCAGACCCTAGATAAGTTAAGGCCCTAGTGGCGGTATTACACTGTCGGATGTACGGGCAGTGCGATCATTGATGGATGAGAAAGCATCCATCAGCGCTCATTCACACTGTCCTGATTACACAGACCGATCCAAACAGAATGCGAGAGGAGCGATTCTTTCACCATTGCCCCTTCCTGCTCCACAGCATGTAGAGAACACAAGACTAGCAAGCTGCAACTAGGAGGAGGCCACATTAACTCGCCCCACCAGGGGACCCCATTCTCGTGACCTGTTAAATCCCCCCGTCTAGTCCAGACTATGAGGGGAGGCACAGAGGAGGCAGTGGAAGGCTCTGTCTACCAGGACTCGCACCTCTCTGCAATTTAACAATTACTTTGGTCAAGGACATTTAATTTGCTTTATCGCGCATAACTTCAGGCTCGGGCAGAACTGGAAGTAAAGCAAATGAATTTCGTGAGGCAACGCTTTTATTACCGCCCTGACAGCTAATTTATTTTAATAGTCTCTTCTCACCGTCCTGGCGGAGACAAGACGAGGCCCTACCTGAGTCGCCCATCGCTTGGTTGGTGATGTTGAGACTCCAGTCCTGCCTGGCTCGCCACTTCTGGCAGATTTACTGCTCATCATTCCCGTTTTTCGCAGTTTATGTGACATAATGATATTTTTTAGTCAATTATAAAAACGTAAAGCTCTGATGTATGGTCGGTGAACAGTCCCAATTCGGATGTTACTCCGCTACTACCTCCATGATGCTGCTCTTCCTCCCTACCGGTAACTTGGTACCCACCAGTATTCTAAGCCATTCCTATAAATATGGAGATTCACAGACAATTCCATACTTCCGGATATTAGCGTTGTGGACGGCAGTGACCCCTCCGCTCATGATGATGTCAGGGCTGCAGACTGTCCTTATTGATATGGCAGTGCCTGGTATTGATTGCCATGGTAGTGCCCTCTATACATAGCAGTAGACAATAGGGAAACTAATGGCTTGCTTCATGAATTGCCCCATTCAGAGCTACTCCTGTATCACATTAGGGTCCTGTATACAACACTATGTAACAGAATTAAGAGACAGTGTATGTCACAACTGATGGGCCAAACCATCCAGTAATGAAGCTGTTGTGTCTCACCCTCGTCAGTCCACGATACTGAACAGAAGCGCGTTTATGGTCTCTGTCTACGCAGCGGGTGCCGCACTTCTCTGATGCTTCCACTTCAGATACACTTCATTAATTAAGCCTCATTTCTCCTCTAACTTCTCAGCAGAGAAAACAATTGCTCTAATGATAAAAAAAACTAAAGTAGACGTAACAATAAAAATAACAAAAATGTCTCTGGGAGTTGAGAGATGAAACTTTTGCATCTCCAAGAACTCCTGTTTAATCTGGGGGCTGTTAATGTGTTACCTCTAGCTCACCAGGGACATGATACTAGTCTGATGGGAAAAGAGCATTCCACCAGGCAAAACTCCACTTTCTCACTAAGGATTGGCGATGAAATGTTCGCGAACCGCGTGTTCGCGAACGGGCCCCATTGACTTTAATAGCAGGTGTACCTGAAAAAGCTTCAGGTCATATTTGCAGCCACCAAATACTTATTAGAAGTGCACAAATAGTCCCACAACATGGACAGTGACATACCAGAGGGGGGGTCAGTGGCAAAAATTTCCACAAAAAATATGTATTTTAATCAGAGGCCATTTTTTTATGCATCTTAAAGGGAAACTCTCAAAAATGTGCCCTGCTGAAGCCTAGAAATTTTTTATTTTAGGCCACGGGAGTACAGGCCCCAAAAATTAGGCATTCACCTGACAAAAAAGAACTTGTGATGATGCGGCTGGAGGTACATTAGACGGTCACTGGATACAAATTTCAATGTAGGCCAGTACAGGCCCTAAAAATTAGGCATTCACCTGACAGAAAAGGCCTTTTATGCCGCTGTATATACCCAAGACAAGGACCATTCTTTGTTCTGGGTGGCGGCGGATATATGTGGGCTGGCATGAGAAAATTCAATTACATGTGGTCGTCACAGGTGTCGAATTCCTCCGAGATCCATGCCTCATTCATTTTTAGAAATGTGAGGTAGTCCACACTGTCCTGAGCTAGGCGAGTGCGCTTATCGGTCACCTTCCCCCTGCTTCGCTGAACGTCTTTTCGGACAGGACACTCGACGAGGGGCAAGCCAAGAGTTCCCTGGCAAATTGTGCCAGCTCTGGCCACAGGTCAAGCCTGCACACCCAGTAGTCCAGGGGTTCCTCGCTTTTCAGAACGTCCACATCGGCCGTTAACCCGATGTAGTCGGACACCTGTCGGTCTAGGCGTTCCCTGAGGCTGGATCTGAAGGGCGGCTGTCGATGGGTTGGATGCAAGAATGATCTCATATCCGAAGTGACCAACACATCCTCAAACCGCCCTCTTCTTGCAGGCGCGGTAGGATTGGTACCCGCACCTGTTTCGCTGTGGGTGGAAATTCCTCTGTCAGTGCCCGCAACAGCAGAATGCAGCATCTCTCGCAGCAAGGCCTGGAAAGGCTGCATTCTGCCAGCTCTCTGTGATGCTGGTAACATGTCCGCCATTTTGTGTTTGCACCGGGGGTCTAGGTACGTTGCCACCCAGTACTGGTCCTTGCCCTTTATGCGTTTTATACGTGGGTCCCTCTTCAAACACTAGAGCATGAAGGCCCCCATTTGCACTAAATTGGAAGCGGTGGAGCGCCCTGGCTCCTGCTCATCACCCAGGAGAATATCATCCTCGGTCTCCTCCCCCCCAGCCACGGACAACACCAGGGATGCCCAAAAAGTTTAAAGTCCCCCTCAAAGCCTGCTCTTCTTGCTCCTCCTCCTCCCAGGCACCATCCTCCTCTGCTGCCCGACCAATCTACCTCTCCCCCCCCGTTACTCCTCTGCCTCTGCCCTCTGCCAATCCCTTCACTGCCTCCCCATTGCCCAGTGAATTAACTTCTAAGTACTAACAAATACATACAAGGCTGTCCACAACCTGCCCCCTCCCTACATCTCTGAACTACTTTCCCGATACATCCCCAAACACACAATCCGATCCTCACAAGACCTCCTTCTCTCCTCTCCTCTTATCACCTCTTCCCACAATCGCCTCTTGGATTTCTCCCGTGCATCCCCCATACTCTGGAACTCACTACCCCAACATAGACTCTCACCAACAGTGGAATCTTTCAAAAGAAAAATGAAAACCCACCTCTTCAAACAAGCCTACAACTGTGACCCTGCTGCCTCTATACCAGCCATGACCTGCTTCACCCTCACCTACTGTGTCCTTCTCCTATACCATGTAGATTGTAAGCCTCGCGGGCAGGGCTCTCTCTCCTTCTGTACCAGTCTGTAACTCGTCTTGTTTTTGATTAGTGCAATTGTCTGTATTATGTATGTATACCCCTTATCATATGTACAGCGCCAGGGAATGAATGGCGCTTTAATAATAAATAATAATAAAAAGCTCCCCAGAACGTGTCCTGCCGCAGAGTTCGTACAGGTAGTCATTAACGGCACGTTGCTGCTGGAGCAGCCTATCAAGCATATACAATGAGTTCCAGCGCGTCGGCAGTCCCAAATCAGACGTCTGACGGGCAGGTGGTGTCGCCGCTAAACGTCAGCAAGGCGAGCCATGGCCGTGTAAGATCTTCTAAAATGGCCAGAGATTTTCCTGGCCTGCCACAAGACGTCCTGGACCCCGGGGTATTTGGCAACGAATTACTGCACGACTAAGTTCAGGACGTGTGCCATGCATGGCACGTGTGTCATTTTGCCCTGTTTCAGCATGCTCAGCAGATTGGCACCGTTGTCACACTCCACTTTAATAACTAATTGAGCGGGGTTAGCCACTGATCGGTTTGTGACCGCTGAGCTGAAAGCAGTGCAGGAGCGGTGTGGCTCTTGGCTTCCAGGCACAACAGATGCAGCTCAGCATGGCAACGTCTCACCTGGCACGTCGAATAGGTTCTGGGGACCTTGGAAGGCGCAGCGGCGGAAGAGACGGTAGCAGCGGAAAAGGAGGAGTCAGCCGAGGAGGAGACGGAGGATGGAGTAGGAGGAGGGTGCAATTTTTGGCGGTAGCACCAAATCCACACGGGAGCCACGGGTTACATGCTTGACGGCCGTCAGAAATTTCACCCAGTGGGCAGTAAAAGTTAAGGTACCTTCCCTGCCCGTGTTTTGATAGACCACGTGTCTGTGGTCAGATGTATCTTGGCACCAACACTGTGTGCCAGAGATATATTCACTTGCCGCTAAACGTGGCCATATAGCTCTGATATGCCCTTCTGGGAGAAATATTTCCTTCCGAAGACCTACCATTAGGGTGTGCCAATAGATACAAATTTTCTAAAGGCCTCAGAGTCCACCAGTTTATATGGAAGTAGTTGGCGGGCTAGCAGTTCTGAGGGTTATCCTGCATCATCAACTTTTTACACTCAAACATTTGGGCCATAGAAGCCTGCCTTCTGCCAGATGAACGCGACAATGGCACGGTGGAAGGTGGAGTGGAGGACAAATGGGAGGAGAAGGAGAGAGGAGAAGCAGAAGATGAGGCAGGACGTGGAACACTAGGAGTGTGGCTTTGTGGGTTCTGACGGCGTTGCTTCCACTGGGCTTGGTGATGGGAGGCCAGGTGCCTTCTTAAGGCGGTCGTCCCTAGGTGAGTGTTGGGCTTACCGCGACTTATACGTTGACAGCACAGGCTGCAGATGGCAACACTATTGTCAGCAGCTGACACGTTAAAAAAAGCCCACAGTGCAGAGCCATGTGTCAGCGTCCTGGGAGCGCCAGAATTGACCGTGCATGGTGGATGGTGGATGGCTCTCTCCAGATACATTTACAGCTTTTTGCCTTCTGTGCACTGTGAGCTCTGCCTGCTTCTCCTCCTTCTGCTCCCTCTCTGCTGCTCCGTCTCTCCCTCTTAACTCCCCTCCTCTTCCTCTCTTGTGGGCACCCACATGACGTCCATCGACACGTCATCATTGTAACCTTCAACACCACTGACATTTGAGATCTCGGAGTAGGCAGCAACAGAGGGGACCAACCTCCTTGGGCTGATCTGGGTACTGTCGTCAGACAGCTGGGTGGCGGCTGTTGCCACCTCCTCTTCCTCCTCCGGTGTCAAGAATGGTTGCGCATTGGTAAGGTCTGGGAATGGATGGGAAAATAATTCCTCTGACTCGAATGGAGGGGATATGGTGGTGGTGGTGTCTTTGGGGGTGCACAGCAGAGGATGAAGACGGTGCAGAAGCAAGAGTGTGAGTGAGCCACTCAACCAACCCTGGTGCGCCCTTTGAGCCGCTTAGGCTCCGGCCTGGTGCACCTGCCCGACCCATACCACCCCTACGGAATGGCCTGCCTCTCCCTCTGCCTGTCATTTTCAAAATGACCCTGTGCCTAAGTCCCTAGAGAAGAGCAGTATTTGTGGAAGCAGGTATATCGTAAGCCTCAATCTATATTTGGTGGAAACAGGTATATCGAACCCCATAATCAGTATTTTGTGGAAGCAGGTATATCACATCCCTCGATTATAAATTTGTGGCCACAACAGTTATATCACACCACCCTGTTTATTTGGCGCAACAGGTATATTGCAGCCCTCAATCAGTATTTTGTGGAAGAAGGTATATTAAAGGTACAGTATATCACACCCGTTTAAAATTGTGTTTCCAATAGCGTTTGTCCCTCTATATAGCTGCGGTATCGCAGCAGAACCGCACACAACTGCTGCACAATACAAATGCACTATAATATACTTTCTATGTTAGAAAGTATATTATAAGTATATCACACCCTTCTGTATATCACACCTATCGATAGCACACCTATACCAGTCCTTAAAAGGACTTTTGTGGCCCTATTAGCTAGCGTTTGGTGTCCCTAACAGCCTGTCCCTGCTCCACAGAGCAACCTCTCCCTACACTGGCAAAACACAGAATGTAAAATGGCTGCCAGATTGAATTTATTTATAGGGTGAGGTTGTGTCCATGTGCTGAAACGTCTCAATTGGCTGTCCTGTCCCACCTGATGGATGTGTCATGGCTCAAAGTTCGGCGTAATGCAAAAAAATATGACGCCAGCGAACATCGCCATATATTCGCATGTTTGGCGAATCGTGAACGCGCAAAGTTCACCGCAAAACGACCGCCGAGGGAACAGCAAGGCCATCTTTATTGCCTACCCCTTACTATATAAGAACCTCCCCAGCAGCCCTTGTATGCAGTATTTTGCAGTTCTGAGAGAGAGCAGTGACATTGCTGTGCTGTGTGCTTTCCACTCATTACATTATATAGATAGTTAGTTCATATATATATAATACAGATAGTCAGTGCAGGTTATATCCTGATATAGTGGAGCTGATAGGTTCCAGTGCAGGGTGTTAGGCAGTGTGATAGGTTCTGCTGTCCATACATACAGCTACAGACATAGCGCTGTGATGTCACAACAATACTTAGTGCACCAATCAGTAATATGTAGTCAGACCTGCTAAAATGTGAAGTTGCACGTATTGCAATATGCGCATCATTAATTGCCGATTAGCGCAATCGCGACTCTATTGGAGCACTCTATCTGCATATAAAGCTATTGCTAATGTAATGTTCTGCCGTAACGACCATTTTCTCCAGTCTCAGGAAACTTTTAGCAGCTTGAAAAATGTAGCAAAAGTGACCCACGCCTGTATTGCGCACGCAATATGTGCATATTACATTGCCGATTTTCGCAATCAAGAAAATAATGGCAAATTCACGAATTTATGACTAATATTCGCCCAAATATTCGTGAAATATCGCGAATTCGAATATTGCCCCTGCCGCTCATCACTAGTCACTACCTCCTGGGATGGTCCCAGTGCACTTGGATCTGCAAGATAACCAACGCTGGTGTTTAACACCAGCGGTCTAGTTACAAAAACCAAACAGGAACTGGAACCCAACAACCAGAAACATAGGACACAGTTTTTGAGGTTTTGCTGCTTGGCGCAAAGGAACCGACATAGACGAATGATAGAACCGGCATAGAGGAATTATAAATGAATCTTCTTTATTATAGATTTAGTATAAAATTGGCATAAAAGAAACAACGCGTTTCAGGGATACTCAGGGCCCATTCATCAGGTTACACTTGCTTGAAGTTGAACAGTTCAGCCATAAACTATGCTGAAACAGAGACGGACACAGACAGATGCCTGGACCCCATTCGGAACGGATGCATGGCGTTCCCAGTCAGAAAAGGCCAAAGACATAGAGACGTGGTTACATTAATGAATTACCAGGCGACCACACAGATCAGGTAGAATGACAAACACCTAGGTCAGGATCATACAGCCAAGCTGGATCTGTCTTATGATCGAAACGCGTTGGCTGTGAACACCCTGGTATGTGGAGATGCATTGTAAAATGAATATTGAATAAAAGATTGTAGATCTTTCTTGTGCTGGACACTCTTTTCCTACTAAATATGACGCATCTTTGAGTAAAATATATGTATAGAGGATACTGGGCACAGAATATTCCACTGGCCCACCAGGACATGGACACTATCAGGCACAGAGTATTTCACTTGGCTTTCTTACCAAAAAGAGAATATTTTTCAATCTTAGGGAAACCTGACACTATGACATTACATTGTGGAGGATATACCGTATTCCTAGCTCCCGAAGTCCTGGGCACAGAACATACCCCCGGCCTACCAGTTAATGGGCATGATGCCACTAGGAGAAGAATATGCAACAACAAGGAGTTGGGTATATTATAAACATCTTAGTACCAGGAACACAAAATAGCTTCAACATCAGCTATTATTTATGACATGTGATCACATCAGACTGGATGAAGAATTTACCACTAGCCCAACAGGGACTGGAGGGTATCAATTGGCACTTATCACCTTTAACTAACAGATACATTATTTTCCATGGATTTTCCTGAGACTGGTCACTTTCTCACTAAGTGAAAAATATAGCACAGTCTCCAGAGACTAGGCACAGAACATACCACTGGCCCACCAAGGACTCGGTACTAGCCTGAATGGCACAATATGACATTGGACTACCTGGAGCTGGACTGACGTAGACCACTCCATAAACCTGCATGGGACTAGACACTACACCACTGGGAACTCTATATGTCACGTGGTCACCAAATCCAGGACACAGAATAGAACATTAGAGAAAGTGACTGGACAGCCTCTATACCAGTGTTCCTCAGCTCCAGTCCTCAGGGCCGCCTGTCGGTCATGTTGTCAAGATTTCCTTAGTATTTAATCAGGTGATACAATTAATGTCAGTGCATCAGGACTTACCACAGGTATTCATTCTGTGGAATATTCTCAAATCATAACCGGTAGGTGCGCCCTGAGGACTGGAGCTGGGGAACACTGTGCTCTATAGCACTGACCACCAGAGATTGGCCATGGTACAAACCACTGGATCTCCTGTTTAATTTGGCAAGGGTCTATGTTTGCAGTTTTCGTTGGGGAAGGAAATATCTTTGGAACAACAGTGAAATAAATTTTTTTTGTAAAACTTCTTTAAAAGTGTCAATAAAATATTGCGCACACTAGTTACGTGTTCATCAAAGGGGCAGCTCACACCTACAGTTGCAAGAAAAAGTATGTGAACTCTTTGGAATGATATGGATTTCTGCACAAATTGGTCATAAAATGTGATCTGAGCTTCATCTAAGTCACAAAAATAGACAATCACAGTCGGCTTAAACTAATAACACACAAAGAATTAAATGTTACCATGTTTTTATTGAACACACCATGCAAACATTCACAAAAAAGTATGTGAACCCCTAGACTAATAACATCTCCAAGAGCTAATTGGAGTGAGGTGTCAGCCAACTGGAGTCCAATCAATGAGATGTGATTGGAGGTGTTGGTTACAGCTGCCCTGCCCTATAAAAAACACACACCAGTTCTGGGTTTGCTTTTCACAAGAAACATTGCCTGATGTGAATGATGCCTCGCACAAAAGAGCTCTCAGAAGACCTATGATTAAGAATTGCTGACTTGCATAAAGCTGGAAAGGGTTATAAAAGTATCTCCAAAAGCCTTGCTGTTCATCAGTCCACGGTAAGACAAATTGTCTATAAATGGAGAAAGTTCAGCACTGCTGCTACTCTCCCTAGGAGTGGCCGTCCTGTAAAGATGACTGCACGAGCACAGCGCAGACTGCTCAATGAGGGGAAGAAGAATCCTAGAGTGTCAGCTAAAGACTTACAAAAATCTCTGGCATATGCTAACATCCCTGTTATCGAATCTACGATACGTAAAACACTAAACAAGAATGGATTTCATGGGAGGATACCACAGAGGAAGCCACTGCTGTCCAAAAAAAACATTGCTACACATTTACAGTTTGCACAAGAGCACCTGGATGTTCCACAGCAGTACTGGCAAAATATTCTGTGGACAGATGAAACCAAAGTTGAGTTGTTTGGAAGAAACACACAACACTATGTGTGGAGAAAAAGAGGCACAGCACACCAACATCAAAACCTCATCCCAACTGTAAAGTATGGTGGTGGGGGCATCATGGTTTGGGGCTGCTTTGCTGCGTCAGGGGCTGGACGGATTGCTATCATCAAAGGAAAAATTAATTCCCAAGTTTATCAAGACATTTTGCAGGAGAACTTAAGGCCATCTGTCCACCAGCTGAAGCTCAACGGAAGATGGGTGTTGCAACAGGACAACGACCCAAAGCATAGAAGTAAATCAACATCAGAATGGCTTAAACAGAAGAAAATCCGCCTTCTGGAGTGGCCCAGTCAGAGTCCTGACCTCAACCCGGTTGAGATGCTGTGGCATGACCTCAAGAAAACGATTTACACCAGACATCCCAAGAATATTCCTGACCTGAAACAGTTCTGTAAAGAGGAATGGTCAAGAATTACTCCTGACCGTTGTGCACGTCTGATCTGCAACTACAGGAAACGTTTGGTTGAAGTTATTGCTGCCAAAGGAGGTTCAACCAGTTATTAAATCCAAGGGTTCACATACTTTTTCCACCTGCACTGTGAATGTTTACATGGTGTGTTCAATAAAAACATGGAAACATTTAATTCTTTGTGTGTTATTAGTTTAAGCCGACTGTGATTGTCTATTGCTGTGACTTAGATGAAGATCAGATCACATTTTATGACCACTTTTTGCAGAAATCCATTTAATTCCAAAGGGTTCACATACTTTTTCTTGCAACTGTACATGTCCTGTTGAAAACGACTAACAATCCTCGGAACAATCCTCCTCACACAGAAGATGGAATTTCTAATGCAAATCTGCAGAAGAGTCTCTGATGCCCCAATGTGGCCATGCAATAGCAGTTCTGTATAAAAGCAGCACATAGCATTATGGCGGGCATAAAAGATGTCTGCTAAGGAGTTCAAAGTGAATGTCTGACAATTTACTAACTACGGGAACATCAGAGGGAGATAGCCAGACACAAAGAAATTAATGCAGAGTGGCCCTGTGGAAGCACTGGCATATTTAAATTTTAGGATTAAGTTAATCTTGCCCTGACAATTCACGTTGCAGACTCCCATAATGATAAGATTGTATTAATCCCAAATTCCTGCCTAAGCAAAATGGAATCGGTGCATGTGAGCGAAGTCAGATCAGGCAGAGACTGCGGGATTTAAAGGGAGAATGCGAAATGTCTACCCCTGTTTGGTATAATTGGTAAATCCTCACTACCTCAAAGAACCAGCCATATATATAATGCACCCTAGAAAGAGGGCGTAAGGTGGCGTAAATCAATAGGGGGCACATAGGGAACAAAGCTAGAGTCTGTGCATAAGTAGAATATATGGATCAAGTTCTACGGGGCCCCCTGGGTGAATAATATGTTGGGGTCCAAGACCATTTTAATTTTCTCAACAAAACCTATTTTAGCTCCATACAATATAGTGTGCACATTATACTGCCATATGCTGTGCTCTAATAATAAACCTGCACATATCTAGCACCAGTCTCAGACGAAGCTTTGTTACAACTGTATCCAGTGTAGACAATGCTCTGTGAGCTAAATCTCAAAATGATACATTGTAGCAAACCAGGTACATCTAGCTCACAGAGCATTGTATGGACTGGATACAAGAGCTGGACTAGCCACAGCATGTACAGCTTAGGGCTCTTTCACACTTGCGTTGTCCGGATCCGGCGTGTACTCCACTTGCCGGAATTACACGCCGGATCCGGAAAAACGCAAGTGAACTGAAAGCATTTGAAGACGGATCCGTCTTCAAAATGCGTTCAGTGTTACTATGGCAGCCAGGACGCTATTAAAGTCCTGGCTGCCATAGTAGTAGTGGGGAGCGGGGGAGCAGTATACTTACCGTCCGTGCGGCTCCCGGGGCGCTCCAGAATGACATCAGAGCGCCCCATGCGCATGGATGACGTGTCCATGTGATCACGTCATCCATGAGCGTGGGGCGCTCTGACGTCATTCTGGAGCAACCCGGGAGCCGCACGGACGGTAAGTATACTGCTACCCCGCTCCCCACTACACTTTACCATGGCAAACAGGACTTTAGCGTCCTGGAAGCCATGGTAACCATTCAGAAAAAGCTAAATGTCGGCTCCGGCAATGCGCCGAAACGACGTTTAGCTTAAGGCCGGATCCGGATTAATGCCTTTCAATGGGCATTAATTCCGGATCCGGCCTTGCGGCAAGTGTTCCGGATTTCTGGCCGGAGCAAAAAGCGCAGCATGCTGCAGTATTTTCTCCGGCCAAAAAACTTTCCGGTCCGGAACTGAAGACATCCTGATGCATCCTGAACGGATTTCTCTCCATTCAGAATGCATTAGGATAAAACTGATCAGGATTCTTCCGGCACAGAGCCCCGACGACGAAACTCTATGCCGGAACAAAACAACGCAAGTGTGAAAGAGCCCTGTAACGGATCACCTGGTACACCGACCGGGTACCTCCGTTGAATGAATGCTCCTAGTGCTTTCCGAGGACTCCAAGCACTCCACTTGACACCGTACGCACTGCAGACCCCACGAACTGCCGAAGCTTGGTTGAGGTCTCACCGTCTCCTACCCACCCTGGACCTACGACAAGGCTCCAGGCTCCAGTGGGTGGACCTCTCCTAAAACCAGAGATCAGGAACAGCCCTTAAAAGAGCTAGTAGTTATAGCCAGGGGAGTATACACGTATAGCAATCCCCACACACATGAGACGAGGCTCTATGTTGAAGGTGAAACAGGAACTGACTGTACTTCACGTACAGCCTCTTTTATTCACAAACCAAAAACATAGTACTGCCCACAGGGGTTTGAAATACAACCAATCAGTAATTAACAACACATACAATGTAACTACAGCAACCAATCGTTCACGCCCCCAGAGGACCAGAATGAAGACTGGGACATAGGACAACATATCCCCACAATGCATCATGGTCTCCTCCCCTCTGTCTGGAGACAACCTGAGGAGCAATCCAATTATCTCTCAGAACAAAGGGAGATCGCCAATACACATGTAGATACAACAGGACAGACATCACCATTTAAACACACAATGGGACAATGGCACAATAGAAACACACCCAGCATTTTCCTCCCAAGCTGACAAGTTACACTTATTATAAATTGTTACAACTTTGTGAGTTTACATTGGCCATACATATAACTTACATTAATTCAAACAGTATAACGTGGGGACAAACCTATCCAAAATTCACTTGAATCGGTTCAGGGGTTTAAAAGTTAGTATATGGCCCATAATCCTGGGGCAAGAGGCCAGCAGCCAGTCCTCTCCAAAACCCAGTGGCGAGGTCGGTTTCGCCACACATCTCCCCCTCCCAGGGAAGACTAACCAGATACCTGACCTCACGGTCAGTACCTGAGTTAGTCTGGCAGTCCAACCACAACCCAATACTGGACCTGTTGAATCTTGGGGCCTGGCTCTGTTCTGTATGTCCCCAGCTGTTGAGTGGGCATCTGCTACTCCTCGCTTCCTTGTGGTTCTCCAGCTTGGAACTGTAGGTACTTGGTGGGCAGAGGCCGACTGCGCTCTGCCCAGATGCCAGCTCTTCCGCTGGGGTAGCCTGTGGGAAGTCCGGCTCTGGAGAAGAGGATAGGGGAGGGCAGAGGCCGACTGCGCTCTGCCCAGATGCCAGCGCTTCCGCTGGGGTAGCCTGTGGGAAGTCCGGCTCTGGAGAAGAGGATAGGGGAGGGCAGAGGCCGACTGCACTCTGCCCAGATGCCAGCTCTTCCGCTGGGGTAGCCTGTGGGAAGTCCGGCTCTGGAGAAGAGGATAGGGGAGGGCAGAGGCCGACTGCGCTCTGCCCAGATGACAGCGCTTCCACTGGGGTAGCCTGTGGAAAGTCAGCCTCTGGAGAAGAGGATAGGGGAGGGCAGAGGCCGACTGCGCTCTGCCCAGATGCCAGCTCTTCCGCTGGGATGTGGTCAGGGAATCCTATCCCCAGGACCTTGTTGCAGATCGGCTGTGGAGAGGAGGAATCGCTTACCTCCTCCTCCTGGCATTCCTGCAGGGTTGGTGGGGGATCTGAACCGGCCGTCCAGCATCCCGGTAGGCCTGGTGCAGAGACCGCGGTCCCATCTGCACCATCGGAGTTAGGGGTGCTGTCCCCCTCCTCCTCCTGGTATCCCTGCGGAGATGGCTGGAGATCTGGACCGACCGTCCAGCATCTCTGTAGGACTGGTAGAGAGACCTCGGTCCCATCTCCACCTGCCATCTGTGGGTCCTCCCAGGACCAGTCTGTGAGGTCCCTCAACATTTGCGAGTAAAGACCACCTGCGTCCACACCTGGCAACTCCGGCTGCTGTTGAGGTTCTGGGCCAGCTGCCCAGCATCCCGGTGGAGAGACCTCGGTCCCGTCTCCCCCTGCCTGTTGTGGTTCCTCACAGGACCAGTTTATGAGAACTTCTACCTCTGTAGCTGGTACTGAAGCAGGGGATACTTCAGTCGGGTCTTCCCAGCTGTAGGGTTGTAGGTCTGGGACTGCCACCCAGCTCTCTGGCAGTGTATATTGGGACCGAATTGAGCTGAAGAAGTATTGGTAGTCCTGCTCCAGCTCCCACTCCTTTGTCACTAGAGATGCCAGGTCTTGTCTCACCTCTCTCGCTGTAGCCCAATCATGCATAGCCTCCCTGTAGTCATAGATATCCCAGAACCGGGACCCTCCAGCATCTCCGAACTCCGGTTCTGCGAAGGCCTCAAACAACAGGCCAGGGCCATCAGAATTCTCACCCTCGGGTCTGTCGTGCTCAGCCATCCAGGGGGAGTGCCGAATCACATACCACCAGAGTGCCTGGTAGGCGTCATCTAGCCAAAGCTCCTTCCATACCAGGCTCTCCAGTTCTGTCACCCACTCATTCAGGGGCTTCTCTCCCAGAAGGGGCATTCGCAGGGCCACTCGCATCCGCAACTGCTGTTCCTCACTGGGGAGACACTCGCCCCGCCGCCGCTGGGCATTTTCCAGGGCATCATACCAGACGCCTTTCCGGACTGCATCCCTCCAGTCCGGGTCATCCTCATCCTCGTAGTGGAACGCTGTTTGAAGACTAGCCGATTCCATCCTGCTGTAGCCAAGGGCGCTGTACGGATACTAGCGTTACCCTCAATTTAGTAAATCCACGAACGGTGTCTCCGAGCTGCTTCTCCTCACACTAGGATGCCATCCCACTGCTTGCCACCAATGTAACGGATCACCTGGTACACCGACCGGGTACCTCCGTTGAATGAATGCTCCTAGTGCTTTCCGAGGACTCCAAGCACTCCACTTGACACCGTACGCACTGCAGACCCCACGAACTGCCGAAGCTTGGTTGAGGTCTCACCGTCTCCTACCCACCCTGGACCTACGACAAGGCTCCAGGCTCCAGTGGGTGGACCTCTCCTAAAACCAGAGATCAGGAACAGCCCTTAAAAGAGCTAGTAGTTATAGCCAGGGGAGTATACACGTATAGCAATCCCCACACACATGAGACGAGGCTCTATGTTGAAGGTGAAACAGGAACTGACTGTACTTCACGTACAGCCTCTTTTATTCACAAACCAAAAACATAGTACTGCCCACAGGGGTTTGAAATACAACCAATCAGTAATTAACAACACATACAATGTAACTACAGCAACCAATCGTTCACGCCCCCAGAGGACCAGAATGAAGACTGGGACATAGGACAACATATCCCCACAATGCATCATGGTCTCCTCCCCTCTGTCTGGAGACAACCTGAGGAGCAATCCAATTATCTCTCAGAACAAAGGGAGATCGCCAATACACATGTAGATACAACAGGACAGACATCACCATTTAAACACACAATGGGACAATGGCACAATAGAAACACACCCAGCATTTTCCTCCCAAGCTGACAAGTTACACTTATTATAAATTGTTACAACTTTGTGAGTTTACATTGGCCATACATATAACTTACATTAATTCAAACAGTATAACGTGGGGACAAACCTATCCAAAATTCACTTGAATCGGTTCAGGGGTTTAAAAGTTAGTATATGGCCCATAATCCTGGGGCAAGAGGCGGATAAACAGGCCTCTCCAAAACCCAGTGGCGAGGTCGGTTTCGCCACAAGCCCTTAGGGTACTTTCACACTAGTGGTTTTCTTTTCCGTCACAGGGGCTCTATACCGGAAAAGAACTGATCAGGCATATCCATATGCATTCAGAATGGAGAGTAATCCGTTCAGGATGCATCAGGGTGTCTTCAGTTCAGTCATTTTGACTGATCAGGCAAAATAGAAAACCGCAGCATGCTACGGTTTTATCTCCGGCGAAAAAAACTGAAGACTTGCCTGAATGCCGGACCCGGCGTTTTTTTTTCATAGGAAGGTATTAGTGCCGGATCCGGCATTTTAAAATACCGGAATGCCGGATCCGTCCTTCCTGTCTGCGCATGCGCAGACCTTTATAAATGAGAGAAAAAAAAATACCGGATCCGTTTTGCCTGATGACACCGGAAAAACGGATCCTGTATTGCAATGCATTTTTCTGACTGATCAGGATCCTGATCAGTCTGAAAAAAATGCCTGATCAGTGCCTGATCAGTCGGCAGTCAGGAACTGCCTGCCGGAATCAAACAACGCAAGTGTGAAAGTACCCATTGGTGCTGATAAAATTAAGCTACGGTCAGTGTGTGGGGCAGGATGGAGGACGCCCCAGGGCAGTTGCACCCTTTGACCGCAGTATATTTGCACCGAGGTGGATCAGGTCCAGTGAGTCATATTCAGTTTACATAAGAGATTAATCATTTCTGCACTGGCTTGTGACCTCGTCAGGAACAGACTGTCCTCTCTCGCGTCTGGCAGTATTTTGCAAGTAGTGCTGGGTACACTGTGTTTCTCAGACGCTTCTTCTAGGAACAGATTGTTTTCCAACCATCCTTGTGCACTAAATATCATTTCATTGGGCCGTTATTTACTATCAATTAATCGCTTTAAGATATTGTTCCTGGAACTCCAGAGACAGCCGAAACGAAAGCAGCTGCACCAACATCTGCTCCTCTCACAGCCCCAGAGCGGAGAAAACACAAAATCCTTTTGCCTCCTTTCTGTAACATCTGGGAGAACAGATAATTAGCCGAGAGATATCCCTATGTGTCGGGTGCGGATACTGTGTGCATCGGGCATTGCACCAATAAACCAATGTTGTCCCAGTCTATATATATATATACACACACATACACATATAATCTACTTATAACTAATGCAAAAATTCTCCAGTTATGTTAATGTTTCACTTTGAAGCTATTGGCTTTTGTACTTGTGTATTGTAAGGGTGTTGCAATACCACCCTTGGCCACAAGAAGTGCTGTTAAGAGGAAATGTGTCAAAGAAAACCAGCAGAGCAAAGCACTTCCATTCAGGCTCATATACAGGAACTTTTTAAAGCTCCACCTAGTGGAAGGAATATGTACTGCATTCATTTGCATTTTTCTTCTGCATAGAGCAAAGAGCTTGAAATGATCATTGCAGTAGAGATTGATGATCAAATTAGAGAAGAGCTAATTGATACTAAATGAATCAGATTTTTTACAAATTTCACAAAAATTGCAAAGGAATCTGAAGATTTTGCAATTTGTTTCCAATGAATCACATAAAAATGATGCCTAGCCCGGTAAATTTTGGGAGGAAAATATGAAGGATCACATAACAGTGGGAGGAAGCTGGGGCGAGGGCTCGCTCTGATTGGCTCAGCGGCTGACAGACAGCCTGGATCAGCCGATCAAGGAGTAGTTGGCAGGCAGCAAGTTACACTGAGACAGAGGAATCACCATTCTGTCTTGTGACCTGGAAAGATGTGTTGTAGTAGTGTCTGACAAAAACAATTGCCGCCTCAAGCCACTAAACTAGTGTGATAGGGACACTGTAAGCAGAGTGGTTTGAATGGGAAATACTGACAATTGTTGTGGAACCACTAACGTTGGGCTACAGGGCGTTATCCTGGAGGTCTCCTGATATTCAGCCTTTAACCCCTATACAACGGTTTGGACATCACTGCAGAGAAGCCACCAGGCCGCTACCACTTGGGATAATTCTGGTACAGTCAGCAGATACCAGTGCATAGTACCAGAGGCCCGTGGCGTACCAAGGGGGGGGCGGGGGGGGGCGGCCCGCCCCGGGTGCCACTCACAAGGGGGGTGCCAGTGGCGTAGGGATCGCCATAGCAGCCATAGCAATGGCTATGGGGCCCTACGCCACTGGGGGCCCGCCGCGACTGAGGATAAAAAAAAATAAAAATGTGGCGAGTGGGCCAGGCGTGGCGCTGTGATAGGGGCAGGGCTCCAGATGGTCTCTCCCTCCCTCTGTGCTGCTGCCGCCGCGGCCAATAAGAAGAGTGACAGGGCCGGGGGAGGGGCTGTGGCCACTGCGCCACCAATGAAGATATCTTCATTAACATTGAGTGCGGCCCCCCCCCCCCCAGTATAATAAACATTGAGTGCGCCCCCCCCAGTATAATAAACATTGAGTGCGCCCCCCCAGTATAATAAACATTGAGTGCGGCCCCCCCAGTATAATAAACATTGAGTGCGGCCCCCCCAGTATAATAAACATTGAGTGCGCCCCCCCAGTATAATAAACATTGAGTGCGGCCCCCCCCCCCCCAGTATAATAAACATTGGTGGGCAGTGGGCAGTGCCAATGAGGGTTAAAAAATAAAAAATTAACTCACCTCCTCCAATTGATCGCGTAGCTGCTGCCGGTCTCCTTGTAATTTCTTCAGGACCTGTGGTGACGTCACTGAGCTCCAGCCTCTATCACATGGTCCATTACCATGGTGATGGATCATGTGATGTATCATGTGATGAGCTCAGTGACATCACCACACGTCCTTTGACAGGTCCTGAAGAAAGTACAGGAGACCGGCTGCTACGCGATCAATTGGAGGTGGTGAGTTAATTTTTATTTATTTTTTTAACCCTCATTGGCACTGCCCACCAATGTTTATTATGTTGGGGGGGGGGGCGCACTGTGCCACCAATGTTTATTATACTGGGGTGTTGGGGGGGTGGCGCACTGCACCACCAATGTTTATATGTTTATTATGCTAGGGAGGGGGGGCGCACTGCCCACCAATGTTTATTATGTTGGGGTTTAAGGGGGTGCAGGTTTTTATTTTATTAAGGAAGGGTTAAGGGGTCTATTAAGGGGTGGTTAATGGGTTTTATTAAGGGGTGTTAATGGGTTTATTTCGTTAAGGGGGTGTGCAGAGGTTTATTTTATTAAGGGGTTTTATTTTTATTTATAAATATTATTGAAAACATTGAAAAAAAGTTTGTGCATGTTTTCTTAACTTTCTTGGGGGGGGGTGCCAAACAAAGGGTTCGCCCCGGGTGCCAAATGCTCTAGGTACACCCCTGCCAGAGGCAAATACAATTCAGAACCAGGCAGAATATAGGTGAATCCAAGGCAAACACAGATACAGGCATGTGACAAAACATTGAGCGCTGGCAGGCAGAACGATCAGGAACCCAGACGAACAGACTACAAGAACCAGACATGTGGACTAGAGGAACTGATACAGACATAGTGGATACCGGATGGCAGGGGTCAAGACATCAAGGTGGAAAGAAGCACCAGACACTTTGTCGCAATAAACAGTTCAGACACTACAGGTAATGACAGACAAAGTTCCAACACAGGACACAGACAGAGTCTAAACAGATTCAAGCAAAGCATGATGTGCAACAAAGGCAGGTCACAGAACTCAAGAGACATACACCAGACTGACACAGAACTCAGGAAATATATAGCAGACTTAGTGAACTCATTAGGCCTCTTTCACACAGGCGTTGCGGGAAAAGGTGCGGGTGCGTTGCGGGAACATGCGTGATTTTTCCGCACGAGTGCAAAACATTGTAATGCGTTTTGCACTCGCGTGAGAAAAATCGCGCATGTTTGGTACCCAAACCCGAACTTCTTCACAGAAGTTCGGGCTTGGGATCGGTGTTCTGTAGATTGTATTATTTTCCCTTATAACATGGTTATAAGGGAAAATAATACAAAACGGATTCCAAAAAAGTTGGGACACTATATAAATCGTGAATAAAAACTGAATGCAATGATGTGGAGGTGCCAACTTCTAATATTTTATTCAGAATAGAACATAAATCACGGAACAAAAGTTTAAACTGAGAAAATGTACCATTTTAAGGGGAAAATATGTTGAATCAGAATTTCATGGTGTCAACAAATCCCCAAAAAGTTGGGACAAGGCCATTTTCACCACTGTGTGGCATCTCCCCTTCTTCTTACAACCCTCAACATACGTCTGGGGACCGAGGAGACCAGTTTCTCAAGTTTAGAAATAGGAATGCTCTCCCATTCTTGTCTAATACAGGCCTCTAACTGTTCAATGCAAATAATAACATGTAATGAATAATCCACATGTAATGTATATAATTTATATTGGAATCGATGTCTACTTATGATATTTCAATAAAAATTATTCTAACTAACTGTTCAATCGTCTTGGGCCTTCTTTGTTGCACCTTCCTCTTTATGATGCGCCAAATGTTCTCTATAGGTGAAAGGTCTGGACTGCAGACTGGCCATTTCAGTACCCGGATCCTTCTCCTACGCAGCCATGATGTTGTGATTGATGCAGAATGTGGTCTGGCATTATCTTGTTGAGAAATGCAGGGTCTTCCCTGAAAGAGATGACGTCTGGATGGGAGCAGATGTTGTTCTAGAACCTGAATATATTTTTCTGCATTGATGGTGCCTTTCCAGACATGCAAGCTGCCCATGCCACACGCACTCATGCAACCCCATACCATCAGAGATGCAGGCTTCTGAACTGAGCGTTGATAACAACTTGGGTTGTCCTTGTGTAGTATACGGGATCCTCTTTGGTCCGGATGACATGGCGTCCCAGATTTCCAAAAAGAACTTCGAATCGTGACTCGTCTGACCACAGAACAGTCTTCCATTTTGCCACACTCCATTTTAAATGATCCCTGGCCCAGTGAAAACGCCTGAGCTTGTGGATCTTGCTTAGAAATGGCTTCTTCTTTGCACTGTAGAGTTTCAGCTGGCAACGGCGGATGGCACGGTGGATTGTGTTCACTGACAATGGTTTCTGGAAGTATTCCTGAGCCCATTCTGGGATTTCCTTTACAGTAGCATTCCTGTTTGTGGTGCAGTGTCGTTTAAGGGCCCGGAGATCACGGGCATCCAGTATGGTTTTACGGTCTTGACCCTTACGCACAGAGATTGTTCCAGATTCTCTGACTCTTCGGATGATGTTATGCACAGTTGATGATGATAGATGCAAAGTCTTTGCAATTTTTCGCTGGGTAACACCTTTCTGATATTGCTCCACTATCTTTCTGCGCAACATTGTGGGAATTGGTGATCCTCTACCCATCTTGGCTTCTGAGAGACACTGCCACTCTGAGAAGCTCTTTTTATACCCAATCATGTTGCCAATTGACCTAATTAGTGTTAATTGGTCTTCCAGCTCTTCGTTATGCTCAAATTTACTTTTTCCAGCCTCTTATTGCTACTTGTCCCAACTTTTTTGGGATTTGTTGACACCGTGAAAATTGGAATCAACGTATTTTTCCTTTAAAATGATACATTTACTCGGATTAAACGTTCGATCTGTCATCTACGTTCTATTACAAATAGAATATTGACATTTGCCATCTCCACATCATTGCATTCAGTTTTTATTCACAATTTGTTTAGTGTCCCAACTTTTTGGGAATCCGGTTTGTAGCATTCTGAATACAGAATGCATAGTACAATAGCGCTGGAGGGGTTACATTTTTTTTAAAAATAATTAAACTCACCTTAGTCCACTTGATCGTGCAGCCGGCATCTCTTCTGTCTCCTTCTTTGCTGATTGCAGGAAAAGGACCTGTAGTGACGTCACTCCGGTCATCACATGATCCATCACATGATCTTTTACCATGGTGATGGATCATGTGATGGACCATGTGATGACCAGAGTGACGTCACCACAGGTCCTTTTCCTGCAATCAGCAAAGAAGGAGACAGAAGAGATGCCGGCTGCGCGATCAAGTGGATTAAGGTGAGTTTAATAATTTTTTATTTTTTTTAACCCCTCCAGCGCTGTTTTACTATGCATTCTGTATTCAGAATGCTATTATTTTCCCATATAACCATGTTATAAGGGAAAATAATAATGATCGGGTCTCCATCCCGATCGTCTCCTAGCAACCGTACGTGAAAATTGCACCGCATCCGCACTTGCTTGCGGATGCTGCGATTTTCACGCAACCCCATTGATTTCTATGGGGCCTGCGTTACATGAAAAACGCACAAAGAGGAGCATGCTGTGATTTTCACAAGTGATGCGTGAAAATCACCGCTCGTGTGAACATCCCCATAGAAATGAATGGGTCAGGATTCAGTGCGGGTGCAATGCGTTCAACTCACGCATCGCATCCGCGCGGAATGCTCGCCCGTGTGAAAGGGGCCTTAGCTGAGCAGATGCACCCACACTCAGCCAGGGAATGATTAACCCACGCATACATAACTGAATGGAGATACAAGCATTTAGGCACAAATTCACACCACAAGTAACCAAGGCCAGGATGCACGGAAAATGGGCAACATAAACTGCCATTGAACACAAATTCCACCCACAAGAAGATGGCATCTGTGTGCATGGTACAGTGGGAGCAAGTGAAACACCTTTGTAACACAAAGTACAGGGAGAGAATAAGAGGATATAATTGGGTAGATTTTAGGGAATTTGATCAGGGAAAGTATTCAGAGAGTAAGGGGCTGTCACCCAGTTGTGTGGTTGTGTGTTTAATAAAGCTGCAGTTCTGCATTACAAAACCCCTGCAAGAAAGAGAAACTATTTTTTTTCTGTATATGAACAGACAGCTTAAAAAAGCTAAAGTTTTGTACAGTCCATAGGATTATTGCCAGCACCCCAATAGCATTCTGCTGCAAATGTTGAGCAATTGCACTTTTTTTTTCTTTTAAAAACATTTCAGTGCATTATATCTGAATTATTTTATGGCCATAACACCATTATTATAAAAGTAAATTGTCAGTGCCAGTGTGCAGTGTGTTTGTAGGAGTGTATGTGGGGGGGGGGGGGCATTTAAATTATACTATATATAAATAACATACTATAGTCTCAGTATACTTCCATATACTTCATTAAATAGCCTCAGTAAACCTCTGTATACTTCTTTAAATGTCCTCAGTATACCTCCATATACTGTACCTCATTATATAGCCTCAGTATACCACCTTATATTTCATTATATAGCCTCAATATACCTCTATATACTGTACCTCATTATGTAGCTTCAGCATACCTCCATATAACTCATTATGTAGCTTCAGCATACCTCCATATAACTCATTATGTAGCTTCAGTATACCTCCATATGCCTAATAAGTGTCCTCCTCAGTATATCTCCATATATGTATGATAGCTCATTATGTAGCCTCAGTATACCTCCTTATATTGTATCTCATTATGTAGCCTCAGTATACCTCCATATACCTTATTATATAGCCTCAGTATATCTCCATATACCACTAGGTTGTAAGGGTATTTAAGTACTAATTGGTTCTGCCGCCTTTATTTATTATATTGCTATCTATATTCTCTGTAATAAAACAAGCCTGACCCAAGGGAAGGTCACAAGAACCACCCTATGCATGCACATCCAACAGTAGCCATGTATTAAAATATATCTAAAGGTTATTAGACACACCAACAAACACACACATTCAAAATTGTATACAATATAAACAGCGTGTCGGTGTAAAAATGAGTGTCACCGACACATACAGAATCCACTGAACGGCCGCTGGATAAGGACATGCAATATAATCCAGCTATACAAAATATGCACCTATAAGTAACATGAAAATAATGTCAAATAAGGTAAGGCCACTAATAAATAAAAGCAGACTACAATAAGGTTGAATAGCAAAAGCCAAAACCTGTATAAGCAGCTGGTGCACTGGACCTGAATAGATGAGTGACGCCCGGGCGTCACCATGAGGTGTCGGCCATGTCCTACAATATGGCGACAGGCGTTCCCCCCCATATTGTATTGTGTAGGTCAGATGATTGATCATTATTTATTTTGTCTGTGATCTGTCTGTTTTACCTTATATTTAATCACACTTAGTAAATATTTTTTATCACTTAACCTGGTTAAACTTTTTTATTCTCAAATATTAATTCAAATGAAAACAACCACATTATATGGTCTCAGTATACCTTCATATACTGGAGCTCATGATGATATAGCCTCAGTATACCTCCATCTACCACAATATACTTCATTATACAGTCTCAGCACTTCTCTCTATCCATACATAGTGGCCAAATAGATACTGGGCCGGGTATTTTGGTGCACTAGGCAGAGCAAGCAAAGTGACCTTACTTTCTAATAAAAATATTAAAACACATTTGAAGTAAAGCAGTCAAGAGCAGATCCAGTGAATTATAGGTGACGTCTTCACGGATTTCATTGGTTCTTTTTACTTTTCTTCTCCATTTAGTTTAGACTTCAGAATATCATGAGCAGACACCTTTGATCAGAGGTTTGCCCCCCCCCCCCCCCCCAGCCACATAAGAAGACACCAGTATTACTATATGGCACATGGTAGATAGGAGGCTATTACAGATTTTGCAACTCCGAACTCCAAATTTATACACTTCTGAGATCAGTCTTTAAATTTATAAGGGCCACTGTCATTCTGTTCGCTACTCCCAATACTGTGCCTGCTGTGCTCCCCCATGCCCACAAACACTATACTATCAAAAATACCATACAGATAGCCCCCCATATAAATAATGCTCTCAGACTGCCCTCATTAGTAATAGTGCCCCAATAGTGAAAATAATCTCCAAGTGGGCCCCATTAGTAGCAATGCCCTCCACATTGTGTCCAATAATAATAATGCCCCCACAGTACCCCAGTAGTAATAATATAACCATTGTGCCCCAGTATTTATAAAGCCCCTCCTGTCATGCCCCCTGTAGTTCTAATGCCCCCCTACAGTTATAGCTCCTCTGTAGAGCCCCTGTATTATAATCCCCTTCATAGTTCCACTATATAATGCTCATCTGTTTCACCATAGTGGCAGTTTGTTCCAATAGCCTACTGACTATAATTCCCGTTTCTGGTCCATAGTGGCAGCATACACACTCACCTAAAGAATTATTAGGAACACCTGTTCTATTTCTCATTAATGCAATTATCTAGTCAACCAATCACATGGCAGTTGCTTCGATGCATTTAGGGGGGTGCTCCTGGTCAAGACAATCTCCTGAACTCCAAACTGAATGTCAGAATGGGAAAGAAAGGTGATTTAAGCAGTTTTGAGCGTGGCATGGTTGTTGGTGCCAGACGGGCCGGTCTGAGTATTTCACAATCTGCTCAGTTACTGGGATTTTCACGCACAACCATTTCTAGGGTTTACAAAGAATGGTGTGAAAAGGGAAAAACATCCAGTATGCGGCAGTCCTGTGGGCAAAAATGCCTTGTGGATGCTAGAGGTCAGAGGAGAATGGACCGACTGATTCAAGCTGATAGAAGAGCAACGTTGGCTGAAATAACCACTCGTTACAACCGAGGTCTGCAGCAAAGCATTTGTGAAGCCACAACACGCACAACCTTGAGGCGGATGGGCTACAACAGCAGAAGACCCCACCGGATACCACTCATCTCCACTGCAAATAGGGAAAAGAGGCTACAATCTGCACGAGCTCACCAACATTGGACTGTTGAAGACTGGAAAAATGTTGCCTGGTCTGATGAGTCTCGATTTCTGTTGAGACATTCAAATGTTAGAGTCCGAATTTGGGGTAAACAGAATGAGAACATGTATCCATCCTCTGATGGCTACTTCCAGCAGGATAATGCACCATGTCACAAAGCTCTAATAATTTCAAATTGGTTTCTTGAACATGACAACGAGTTCACTGGACTAAAATGGCCCCACAGTCACCAGATCTCAACCCAAATCCCTCAAATCTCCATCAACTGCAAGATGCTATCCTATCAATATGGGCCAACATTTCTAAAGAATGCTATCAGCACCTTGTTGAATCAATGCCACGTAGAATTAAGGCAGTTCTGAAGGCAAAAGGGGGTCCAACACCGTATTAGTATGGTGTTCCTAATAATTCTTTAGGTGAGTGTATATGTCCTGTGTAGTGCTAATATATATATAATGCTCCCCCTGTAGTGTCAACATATAATGCTCCTCCATGCCCGCTGTAGTGTCAGTACATATAATGCCCCCTTGTAGAGCCACCCCTGGCACTATTATATAAGGTCCTCCTATGTAGTCCCAGGTATATATAATGTCCCTCTTCTTTGGTGCCCCAGTATATAATGCCAGGTATATATACAGTGCTAAGTGTATATAAAACATCCACCACCCTTTCCATGGTGCCCCAGTAGATAATGCCCCCTCTGTAGTGCCAGGTATATGTAATGCTCCCATCACTGTTCCTTGGTGCTTCCAGTAGTATTAAAAAAAGTGTAAAAAAAAACACCTCACTCCCGTTCTCCACCACCATCTCTGTTGCAGGCCTTGTCCTGATGACATCACCACCCCTGTAACGTGATCACACGAGCCCTGGCACAGAGGTCACGGTAATGTCATTGCGACCGCCTGCACTGTTTGACTGTCTTATAGGCTTAAGACCTAGCAGCCTGAGACCTATGGGGCTAAACAGCTGCAGATGGGGCCATCATTGGGCTCCCCTCTTATGGGTAGTAAGGTAGCATCTTCCCTTGCCTACTAATTATCCCGGCTATAAGTTAACAGCTTACGTCAGGCTCATCACACACCAGTTAGAGACCAGGATGTCAGCCATGTCCCTCCTTCTCCTCTGCACTGACCTGTCCCCTTCCACCACTATCTTCAATTTGTGTCTCAGAAGATCAGCCATGTCCCTCTTCATCTCTGTCTTCTCTCTGTATCTCAGGAGATCAGCCATGTCCACCCTCCTCCTCTGCACTGTCCTGTCTGCTCTCCTTCTTTATCTTCTATCTATGTCTAGGAGATCAGCCATGTGCTCCTTCCTCCTCTTCACTGTCCTATCCACCCTCCATTTCTATCTTCTCTCTGTATCTCAGGAGATCAGCCATGTCCACTCTCCTCCTCTGCACTGTCCCTGTCCGCTATCCTTCTCAATCTTCTCTCTATGTCTAGGAGATCAGCCATGTCCCTTCTTCCTCCTCCGCAGTGTACTGTCTCCTTCCACCGCTATCTTCTCTCTATGTCTATGAGATCAGCCATGTGCTCCTTCCTCCTCTACACTGTCCTGTCCCCCCTCCATTTCTATCTTCTCTCTGTATCTCAGGAGATCATCCATGCCCACTCTCTTCCTCTCCAATGTCCTGTCCCTACTCCACCTCTTATCTCTGAATCTCAGGAGATCAGTCATGTCCACCCTCCTCCTCTACACTGTCCCTGTCCGCTAGCCTTCTCAATCTTCTCTTTATGTCTAGGAGATCAGCCATGTCCTTCTTTCTCTCTGCACTGTCCTGTCCTCTCCCACCACTATCTTCTCTTTGTGTCTCAGGAGATCAGCCATATCCACTCTCCTCCTCTGCACTGTCCCTGTCCGCTATCCTTCTCAATCTTCTCTCTATGTCTAAGAGGTCAGCCATGTGCTTCTTCCTCTGTCATGTCCCCCCTCCATTTCTATATTCTCTCTGTATCTCAGGAGATCAATCATGTCCACCCTCCTCCACTGCACTGTCTTGTCTGCTCCCCTTCTCTATCTTCTCTCTATGTCTAAGAGGTCATCCATGTGCTTCTTCCTCTCTGCACTCTCCTGTCCCCTCCCACCACTATCTTCTATTTGTGTCTCAGGAGATCAGTCATGTCCATTCTCCTCCTCTGCACTGTCCCTGTCTGCTATCCTTCTCAATCTTCTCTCTATGTCTAGGAGGTCATCCATGTGCTTCTTCCTCTGTCATGTCCCCCCTCCATTTCTATATTCTCTCTGTATCTCAGGAGATCAGCCATGTCCCTCCTCCTCCTCTACAATGTCCTGTCCATACTCCACCTCTTATCTCTGTATCTCAGGAGATCAGAGATGTCCACCCTCCTCCTCTGCAGTGTCCTGCCCACTCTCCTCTATTGTATCTCTGTGTCTAAGGAAATCAGCCAGGTCCCCTTATGCCCCAGAACTGTGTCTGACTGTAAGAAAAGTGGCTGGAGCAGGAGCCTCCCTCCTCTGCTCTATCTGCAGAAGGACGCAATCATTTTAAGCCCTGCTTCTCCACTATCAGACAAAATGAAAGAGATAGGAGAAGAGACTGTTAATTTTGGAAACATGCAGAAAATCCTACAGCGGGGTCGAGATTATCTGCAGTTTTTTTCCTTTCTTTTCTCACTTGTCATTTGATAATCTGGCACCTCTGACCCGCTGATGCTGGATTACCGGAATGCTACCCTATATTCATATGTTTGGGAGCAGCATAAGAAGTTCTGATTCAGGCAGCAGGTTGGCGGGGAATGGGGAGGACGCGGCTTCCGGTCAGTAAGTGATGTTGGCCGAGGATTGATTACCCTTGTCCGCCGTTAATGAAAATGAAAGATTCCAGAAGTGGGTTTTATATAATTACCCAGTTATTGCAAATTGAAAATATCTGAAGGCGTCCCAGAACCCTGGAGATTTCACCTCGCCCCTGAGCAAGGTCATCATCGGGCGGGAAAAAAACGAGGAACGCAGATTAATTGTGATGTCAAGGCTCCATTTCAAGCTGTGAAAATAAAATATTAACCTCTGATCCTCGGCAAAAGCGAGCGGAAAGCCCAGGTGTGCATGAAATTGTGTGATTAACCCTGTGACTGCCGCAGGCGCGCTTGTCACGTCAGCCCCCAGCCCTGCAATGCAAATGTGTCCAGCAAGGGGTTACACGTTCCTGTCGGTGGTGGCGAGCGGTTAGCACCAGAGACCTGTAATTAACACTTCAGCCATTGATCACAGAGATATCATGGCAGGACCAGCAGCATAACTCATCTGCGGACACCGCCGGCCGCCATCTCCGGCGCTCACCCAGCGCCATTTATCAGCCACATCTCATTATTGTGCAGGAAGGAAACTCATCAGCGATCAGCTGAGCGATCGACACAACGCGGCTCAGCCTGCTGTATCACACCGGACAGGATTAGATACACGGCTCAGCCTGCTGTATCACACAGGACAGGATTAGATACACAGCTCAGCCTGCTGTATCACACAGGACAGAATTAGATACACGGGTCAGTCTGCTGTATCACACAGGACAGGATTAGATACACAGCTCAGCCTGCTGTATCACACAGGACAGGATTAGATACACAGCTCAGCCTGCTGTATCACACAGGACAGGATTAGATACACAGCTCAGACTGCTGTATCACACAGGACAGGATTAGATACACAGCTCAGCCTGCTGTATCACACAGGACAGGATCAGATACACAGCTCAGCCTGCTGTATCACACAGGACAGGATTAGATACACAGCTCAGCCTGCTGTATCACACAGGACAGGATCAGATACAAGGCTCAGCCTGCTGTATCACACATCATAGGATTAGATACACGGCTCAGCCTGCTGTATCACACCGGACAGAATCAGACACAAGGCTCAGCCCACTGTATCACACACGATAGGATTAGATACACAGCTCAGCAAGACAGTATCACACATCATAGGATTAGATACACAGCTCAGCAGACAGTATCATGCATGATAGGCTTAGATGTAGCAGCTCAGTTTACTGTATAAGATTAGATACACAGCTCAATAGACCTGTGTAGCTCATAAATGACAGGATTATATACTGTAGATTAGATAGATAGATAGATAGATAGATAGATAGATAGATATTACTATACATAGATATAAGATGGATAGATAGATAGGAGATAGATAGATAGATAGATAGATAGATAGATAGGAGATAGATAATAGATAGATAATAGATAGATAGATAGATAGATAGATAGATAGATAGATAGATAGATAGATAGATAGATATTACTATACATAGATATAAGATGGATAGATAGATAGGAGATAGATAGATAGATAGATAGATAGATAGATAGATAGGAGATAGATAATAGATAGATAATAGATAGATAGATAGATAGATAGATAGATAGATAGATAGATAGATAGATAGATAATAGATAATAGATAGATAGATAGATAGATAGATAATAGATAGATAGATAGATAGATAGATAGATAGATAGATAGATAGATATTACTATACATAGATATAAGATGGATAGATAGATAGGAGATAGATAGATAGATAGATAGATAGATAGATAGATAGATAGATAGGAGATAGATAATAGATAGATAATAGATAGATAGATAGATAGATAGATAGATAGATAGATATTACTATACATAGATATAAGATGGATAGATAGATAGGAGATAGATAGATAGATAGATAGATAGATAGATAGATAGGAGATAGATAATAGATAGATAATAGATAGATAGATAGATAGATAGATAGATAGATAGATAGATAGATAGATAGATAATAGATAATAGATAGATAGATAGATAGATAGATAATAGATAGATAATAGATAGATAGATAGATAGATAGATAGATAGATAGATAGATAGATAATAGATAGATAGATAATAGATAGATAATAGATAGATAATAGATAGATAATAGATAGATAATAGATAGATATGAGATAGATAGATAGATAGCATGATTGACCCCCCGCCATGCTTCACAGTAGGCAAGGTGTTCTTTTCTTCATAGGCCTTGTTCTTCCTCCTCCAAACATAGCGTTGATCCATGGGCCCAAACAGTTCTCATTTTGTTCCATCAGTCCACAGAACACTTTTGTGGTTTGTCCACATGACTTTTGGCATACTGCAGTCGACTCTTCTTATTCTTTGGAGACACAAGGGGGTGCGCCTGGGAGTTCTGGCATGGAGGCCTTCATTACGCAGTGTGCGCCTTATTGTCTGAGCTGAGACTTCAGTGCCCACATCTGACAGATCTTTCTTCAGTTCCTCAGCGTCACACGGGGACTTTTCTCCACTTTGCGCTTCAGGTAGCGCACAGCAGTCGAGGTCAGCATCTTCTTTCTGCCACGACCAGGTAGCGTTTCAACAGTGCCCTTTGCCTTGAATTTGCGAATGATGCTTCCTATGGTGTCTCTTGGTATGTTTAACATCTTTGCAATCTTCTTATAGCTATTGCCCTTCCTGTGAAGAGAAATCACCTCTTCTCTTGTCTTCCTGGACCATTCTCTTGACTTCACCATGTTTGTAAACACACCTGTAAATGTCTAGAAGGAGCTGAGTATCACAGTCCTTTTACATCGGCCTAATTGGTGCTTATTATGCTTGATTGCTGCTCCTTGACATCCACAGGTGTTTTCAATACCTGATCGAAAACACTTGAATGAACCTCTGTTCTTAAGAGTGGTAGTCTTTAAGGGGTTGAATAATTGTGTCAATGAAGAAATCACAAAAAAAACATTTAATACTGTATTACAAAAACAATTGATGTCATTTTAGTTGCATTTGGTTCTTTAAAAAGTCCTTGTAAGATTTCATTCTGAACACAATTACAAATGTACACAAAATTCCCTAAAACCTTTTACAGCATTGGGGGTTGAATAATTTTGAACACAACTGTAGATAGATAGATAATAGATGATAGATAATAGATAGATAGATATGAGATAGATAGATAGATAGATAGATAGATAGATAGATAGATAGATAGATAATAGATAGATAGATAGATAGATAGATAGATAGATAGGAGATAGATAGATAGATAGATAATAGATAATAGATAGATAGATAGATAGATAGATGATAGATAGGAGATCAGTTCCTGTACTTGAACCACCGATAAAGCGATTATTCTGCATCCCTGGCGCAGCGACCATTGTACAGATGTAGCGATCCTCATCTTGATTCTTTAGTAAATAGTGGCAGAAGCTTTCCGCTGCCTTCTCAGTGGCTCTTGTGCAGGTTAGATCTGCTCCATCGGTATAATTGGTCAGCTTTCGATCATGTTGCGCATCCTCCGGGGTGTACCCGGCCACTGGTGCCATGTCTGCCGGGCGCCGGCCTCTAGGCGCTGCTCACATCTGAAGAGCTGCAGTTAATTATTGAGCCCGACACAATTATTCCTAGAAACTAATGAAGAGGATGATGGCGGCTCCTCCGTACAGAAGAAGCACACAGGCCGCGGCACAGATACATATTTCATGGAAGGTGCCGCTTCATTTGGGGATCATCCATAGTTGATGAGGCCGCAGTTAACCCCGCCATGATGAAATTGAATATTTAAGAAGGGATTATAATGAGGGCGGCTATATATTCTCACAGCCGCTGCTGGTAACATTGTATTTCCAGATCAGGACATGTAATTATGAAGTAGATTCACTGGTCACTGCCCTCCGCAGCATCAGCCCCCTGCTCCTGAAATACTCTGTGCCATTGCTGCAGACCCTGCTCCTTCCACTATGTGACCTTACATAGGATTAATTAATTCCTCTCCTAAAACACTCTGTGCTGCTGGTGACCCCATTCCTTCCATAAGCTCCTACTTGCCTCCTTTCCCCCTCACATGTTCTATTTTTTTGCGGAACGGAAATACGGACATACGGAAACGGATGCACACGGAGTAACTTCCGTTTTTTTGCGGACCCACTGAAATGAATGGTTCCGCATACGGTCCGGAGAAAAAACACGGAAAGAAAAAACGTTCATGTGCAAGAGGCCCCCCGTCCCAGCCCGCCCCTGAGGCCAGTACAAATAGATGTCAAATACATATGTTTAAAAGAACATAAAATACAAAATTGGATTAAAAACATGGCTAACAAAATCCCCCCTCTTGAAAAAACTCCAAATGATAATAGTTGAAATTTGATAACACGTGGTTGTCACAGGTGTTGAATTCCTCCGAGGCCCCAACATTAGGCATTCACCGGACAGAATAGGCCTTTTATGCCGCTGTATTTACCTAAGACAGGGAACATTCTTTGTTCTGGGTGGTGGCGGATATTTGTAGACTGTCATGAGGAAAATCTATTAATCGTGGTCGTCACAGATGTCGAATTCCTCAGAGATCTATGCCTCATTCATTTTTAGAAATGTGAGGTAGTCCACACTGTCGTCAGCTAGGTGAGTGCCCTTATCGGTCACGATACCCTCTGCTGCGCTGAACGTCCTTATAGACAGGACACTCGACGAGGGGCAAGCCAAGAGTTCCATCCAAATTGTGCCAGCCCTGGACCACAGGTCAAGCCTGCACACCCAGTAGTCCAGGGGTTCCTCACTTCTCATAGCGTCCACATTGGCCGTTAACCCGATGTAGTCGGACACCTGTCGGTCTAGGCGTTCCCTGAGGCTGGATCCGAAGGGCGGCTGTTGATAGGTTGGCTGCAAGATTGATCTCATATCTGAAGTGACCAACACATCTTCAAACCACCCTCTTCTTGCAGGCGCGGTAGGATTGGTGCCCGCAACTGTTTCTCTGTGGTTGGAAATTCGTCTGCCAACGCCTGCAACAGCAGAATGCAGCATCTCTCGCAGCAAGGCCTGGAAATGCTGCATTCTGACAGACCTCTGTGATGGTGGTAACATATCCGCAAGTGCATTGCCACCCAGTACCGGTCCTTGCCCTTGCTTTTTATACGGGGGTCCCTCTTCAAACACTGGAGCATGAAGGCCCCCATTTGCACTAAATTGGAAGCGGTGGAGCGGCCTGGCTCCTGCTTATCGCACAGGAGAATGTCGTCCTCGGTCTACTGCCCCATCCACAGACAACACCAGGGATCCCCGAAAAGTTTAAAGCCTGCTCTTCTTGCTCATCCTCCTCCTCCTCCCAGGCACCATCCTCCTCTGACTCCTCTTCACACTCCTGCTGACTTGTCTCAGATGGAGTAGCCCCCCTGGGAATTCATCCAGAATTGCGTCTTCCTCATCTTCCTGCTCCTCGACGGCTTGATCAATGACACGACGCAATGCACGCTCCAGAAAGAAGGCGTAAGGTACGATGTCACTGATGGTGCCCTGGCTGCGACTGACCAGTTTTGTGATCTCATCAAATGGCCGCAGAAGTCTGCATGCGTCGCGCATGAGCAGCCACTGGCGCGGTGAAAAGAAACCAAGCTCCCCAGAACCTGTCCTGCCGCAGAGTTCGTACAGGTAGTCGTTAACTGCACGTTTCTGCTGGAGCAGCCTATCAAGCATATACAAGGTGGAGTTCCAGCGTGTCGGGCAGTCACAAATCGGACGTCTGACGGGCAGGTGGTGTCGCCGCTGAACGTCAGCAAGGCGAGCCATGTCCGTGTAAGATCTTCTAAAATGGGCAGAGATTTTCCTGGCCTGCCGCAAGATGCAACAAATCGCTGAACGACTAAGTTCAGGACGTGTGCACACAGCAGAGAGTGGGGAGGGTGCAGATACAGAGGATGAGGAGGGTGCAGATACAGAGGATGAGGAGGGTGCAGATACAGAGGATGAGGAGGGTGCAGATACAGAGGATGAGGAGGGTGGAGAAGCCGAAGGCTGAGTGAGCCACTCAACCAACTCTGGTGCGTTCTTTGACGCCTTCTCCAACTTCCCACTTAGGCTCCGGCCTGGTGCACCTGCCCGACCCCTACTACCCCTGCGGAACGGCCTGCCTCTTCCTCTGCCTGTCATTTTTAAAATGACCCTGTGCCAAAGTCCCTAGAGAAGAGCAGTATTTGTGAAAGCAGGTATATCAAATCCCTTAATCAGTTGCAATTAGTTGTTCCAATAGTGTTTGTCCCTCTATATAGCTGCGGTATCGCAGCAGAACTGCACACAACTGCTGCACAATACAAATGCACTATAATATACTTTCTATGTTAGAAAGTATATTATAAGTATATCACACCCCTTTGTATGTCACACCTATCGATAGTACACCTATACCAGTCCTTAAAAGGACTTTTGTGGCCCTATTAGCTAGCGTTTGGTGTCCCTAACAGCCTGACTCTGCTTCACAAAGCACCACCTGATGGATGTGCAGTTCTGCACAATGCTAAGATTATCGCCTGTTCGGCGAACAGCAAACAAGCAAAGTTTGCCGCAAATCGACCGCCGGGCGAACCACAAGGCCATCTCTGGTTATATTCTTGTACATACAGTGGGATGCGAAAGTTTGGGCAACCTTGTTAATCGTCAGGATTTTCCTGTATAAATCGTTGGTTGTTACGATAAAAAATGTCAGTTAAATATATCATATAGGAGACACACACCGTGATATCTGAGAAGTGAAATGACATTTATTGGATTTACAGAAAGTGTGCTATAATTGTTTATACAGAATTAGGCAGGTGCACACATTTGGCCACTGTTGTCATTTTATTGATTCCAAAACATTTAGAACTAATTATTGGAACTCAAATTGGCTTGGTAAGCTCAGTGACCCCTGACCTACATACACAGGTGAAGCCAATTATGAGAAAGAGTATTTAAAGGGGTTATCCGAGTTATGGGAAAAAAAATAAAACCTAACAAAATTAATCAGGATATACATATACATTAGTCAAGCTTGATTTTTTGAAAAAAAACAAACGATCTTTACACCTTTTCTAGGTTCTGTTATTGCTGTGTTTACATGCAGCAGTAACAACAATGACTCATCTCTCCCTCATAAATATTTGTGGGAGGGGATCTGTGGATGGCACTGTTTAGGGGAGGGGGGATCTGTGGATGGCACTGTAGGGGGATCTGTGGATGGCACTGCCTGCCATCCACAGACCACAGATCCCCCTACAGTGCCATCCACAGATCCCCCTCCCCGACGCTCACAGCAGCAGTACTAATCAGTCACTTCATTTCTCAATGCAGAGCTATTTTCTTATTATTTTGAAATCTCTGAGTCTCTGACTCTTACTTTGCTGAGCTCCGGTAACAACAGCAGGCAGTGCAGGCAGCGTTCATTCACTGACGTCACGCGCCTGCTCCGCCTAGTGGGAGGAGCAGGCGCGTGACGTCAGTGACAGTGAGTGAGCGCCGCCCCCCGAACTGCCTGCTCTGCTATTACCGGAGTACAGAGCTAAGAATGCAAGTAAAGAGCTCACTACAGCGCCCTGTATATTCTAACCCCCAGGCAAGCGTCCCTGTCACCATGGGAACGCTTGGGGGTTAGAATATACCATCGGATTTGAGTTTTTTTACGATCTCACTGAGCTCGAAAAACTCAGATCCGATGGTATATTCTAACCAGGCAAGCGTCCCCGTCACCATGGGAACGCCTGGGGGATAGAATATTTTATACCATTGGATCTTCTGACTTTTACTCTGCTTGGCCAGCTCGGGGCCCCAACCAGTTCGGGGCCCCAAGCTATTGCTGGTTTTGCCTGGCCTGATGATCGCGCATATGCGATCACCTATTAGCCGCAGGGAGGAACTTTGAGGTAGCCGCGGCACAAGTGAGGATCGCGCATGCGCGATCAACTCACAGCCGCACGGACTGTAATCCAGAGAGGTGGGGGCGTGGCCAAGGCTGATGACGTTCCGTTTACATGGCTTAGTCACTCCGACAAGCAGAGAGCTCCATGTAAACGGAACGTCACAGCTGATGACGTGGGCAGTCACATGACTGTTTAGTGTAGCAGAGAAACGGCACAAGATAGGTACTGCAAGTTATTTAGGAAAACTAATGTATAGGGGAAATAAAGCCATAGAGAGAAATTAAGTTAACTCGGATAACCCCTTTAAGGGGGTCAATTGTAAGTTTCCCTCCTCTTTTAATTTTCTCTGAAGAGTAGCAACATTGGGGTCTCAAAACAACTCTCAAATGACCTGAAGACAAAGATTGTTCCCCATCATGGTTTAGGGGAAGGATACAGAAAGCTGTCTCCGAGATTTCAGCTTCTGTTTCCACAGTTAGGAACATATTAAGGAAATGGAAGACCACAGGCTCAGTTCAAGTTAAGGCTCGAAGTGGCCGACCAAGAAAAATCTCGGATAGACAGAAGCGACGAATGGTGAGAACAGTCAGAGTCAACCACAGACCAGCACCAAAGACCTACAGCATCATCTTGCTGCAGATGGAGTCACTGTGCATCGTTCAACCATTCGGCGCACTTTACACAAGGAGATGCTGTATGCGGGAGCGATGCAGAGGAAGCCTTTTCTCCGCTTGAGGTGGGCTGAAGCACATTTAGACAAGCCAGCTTCATTTTGGAATAAGGTGCTGTAGACTGATGAGACTAAAATGGAGTTATTTGGCCATAACAAGGGGCGTTATGCATGGAGGAAAAAGAACACAGCATTCCAAGAAAAACACCTGCTACCTACAGTAAAATATGGTGGTGGTTCCATCATGCTGTGGGGCTGTGTGGCCAGTGCAGGGACTGGGAATCTTGTCTAAGTTGAGGGACGCATGGATTCCACTCAGTATCAGCAGATTCTGGAGACCAATGTCCAGGAATCAGTGACAAAGCTGAAGCTGCTCCGGGGCTGGATCTTTCAACAAGACAACAACCCTAAACACTCCTCAAAATCCACTAAGGCATTTATGCAGAGGAACAAGTACAACGTTCTGGAATGGCCATCTCAGTCCCCAGACCTGAATATAACTGAAAATCTGTGGTGTGACTTAAAGAGAGCTGTCCATGCTCGGAAGCCATCAAACCTGAATGAACTAAAGATGTTTTGTAAAGAGGAAAGGTCCAAATTACCTTCAACCAGAATCCAGACTCTCATTGGAACCTACAGGAAGCGTTTAGAGGCTGTAATGTCTGCAAAAGGAGGATCTACTAAATATGGATTTCATTTATTTTTTGTGGTGCCCAAATTTATGCACCTGCCTAATTTTGCTTAAACAATTATAGCACACTTTCTGTAAATCCAATAAACTTCATTTCACTTCTCAAATATCACTGTGTGTGTCTCCTATATGATATATTTAACTGACATTTTTTATCGTAACAACCAACGATTTATACAGGAAAATCATGACGATTAACAAGGTTGCCCAAACTTTCGCATCCCACTGTAGAAGCCAGTATTATAGTAGTTATATTTTTGTATATAGAAGACAGTATTATAGTAGTTATATTCTTGTACATAGGGAGCAGTATTATAGTAGTTATATTCCTGTACATAGGAGCAGTATTATAGTAGTTATATTCCTGTACATAGGAGGCAGTATTATAGTAGTTATATTCTTGTACATAGGAGCAGTATTATAGTAGTTATATTCTTGTACATAGGAGGCAGTATTATAGTAGTTATATTGTTGTACATAGATGGCAGTATTATAGTAGTTATATTGTTGTACATAGGAGCAGTATTATAGTAGTTATATTCTTGTACATAGGAGCAGTATTATAGTAGTTATATTCTTGTACATAGGAGGCAGTATTATAGTAGTTATATTCTTGTACATAGGAGCAGTATTATAGTAGTTATATTCTTGTACATAGGAGCAGTATTATAGTAGTTATATTCTTGTACATAGGAGGCAGTATTATAGTAGTTATATTCTTGTACATAGGAGCAGTATTATAGTAGTTATATTCTTGTACTTAGGAGGCAGTATTATAGTAGTTATATTCTTGTACTTAGGAGGCAGTATTATAGTAGTTATATTCTTGTACATAGGAGCAGTATTATAGTAGTTATATTCTTGTACATAGGAGCAGTATTATAGTAGTTATATTCTTGTACATAGGAGGCAGTATTATAGTAGTTATATTCTTGTACATAGGAGCAGTATTATAGTAGTTATATTCTTGTACATAGGAGCAGTATTATAGTAGTTATATTCTTGTACATAGGAGGCAGTATTATAGTAGTTATATTCTTGTACATAGGAGCAGTATTATAGTAGTTATATTCTTGTACTTAGGAGGCAGTATTATAGTAGTTATATTCTTGTACTTAGGAGGCAGTATTATAGTAGTTATATTCTTGTACATAGGAGCAGTATTATAGTAGTTATATTCTTGTACATAGGAGGCAGTATTATAGTAGTTATATTCTTGTACATAGGAGCAGTATTATAGTAGTTATATTCTTGTACATAGGAGCAGTATTATAGTAGTTATATTCTTGTACATAGGGAGCAGTATTATAGTACTTATATTCTTGTACATAGGATCAGTATTATAGTAGTTATACTCTTGTACATAGGAGGCAGTATTATAGTAGTTATATTCTTGTACATAGGAGCAGTATTATAGTAGTTATATTCTTGTACATAGGAGGCAGTATTATAGTAGTTATATTCTTGTACATAGGAGCAGTATTATAGTAGTTATATTCTTGTACATAGGAGCAGTATTATAGTAGTTATATTCCTGTACATAGGAGGCAGTATTATAGTAGTTATATTCTTGTATATAGGAGCAGTATTATAGTAGTTATATTCTTGTACATAGGAGCAGTATTATAGTAGTTATATTCTTGTACATGGGAGCAGTATTATAGTAGTTATATTCTTGTACATAGGATCAGTATTATAGTAGTTATACTCTTGTACATAGGAGGCAGTATTATAGTAGTTATATTCTTGTACATAGGAGCAGTATTATAGTAGTTATATTCTTGTACATAGGAGCAGTATTATAGTAGTTATATTCCTGTACATAGGAGGCAGTATTATAGTAGTTATATTCTTGTATATAGGAGCAGTATTATAGTAGTTATATTCTTGTACATAGGAGCAGTATTATAGTAGTTATATTCTTGTACATGGGAGCAGTATTATAGTAGTTATATTCTTGTACATAGGAGCAGTATTATAGTAGTTATATTTTTGTACATAGGAGCAGTATTATAGTAGTTATATTCTTATACATAGGAGCAGTATTATAGTAGTTATATTCTTGTACATAGGAGCAGTATTATAGTAGTTATATTCTTGTACATAGGAGCAGTATTATAGTAGTTATATTGTTGTACATAGGAGCAGTATTATAGCAGTTACATTCTTGTACATAGGAGCAGTATTAAAGTAGTTATATTCTTGTACATAGGGGCAGTATTATAGTAGTTATATTCTTGTACATAGAAGACAGTATTATAGTAGTTATATTCTTGTATATAGAAGACAGTATTATAGTAGTTATATTCTTGTACATAGGAGCAGTATTATAGCAGTTATATTTTTGTACATAGGAGGCAGTATAATAGTAGTTATATTCTTGTACATAGGAGCAGTATTATAGTAGTTATATTCTTAACCATATTTTTTTTTATTGAGGTAAGAAAACAAGGCCACATGCCTACACAAGACATCAGTATCATAACATTAAGAGTCACAATAGTTATCCAGCATACATGTCATGTGTAGACAATACCAGCGATTATCATCTTCATCAAAAACATACATCAAAAGAAACAAAAAGAAGGAAAAAGGGGTAAGGGAGAGACAATAGGTTAGGTGGGGGGAAGGGATCAGAGAAGTGAGGGGATCCTGCTCTATCATGTGAAATTCCTGTGTGATTTCCACGGGGACCATAGCTTTAGGAAACAATGGCGAGAGTTTGTTTCCCAATGCGCCAGTTCCTCAAAGCGGTAGATATGATCTACCTTGTCCGTCCACATATCTAGATTTGGAGGGGAATCAGTTTTCCACAAAAGGGGAACCAGTAATCTCGCAGCTGTGATCAGCATTGTAGGGAGATTATTTTTAGCAGGGGTTATCGTGCTATTAGGGCACCACAGTAGGATAAGTTTGGCATCTAATACGACTTTAGTTTTGCAAACGCTATTGATCATTGATTCTATCAATTTCCAAAACGGTTGAATCTTATGGCAGAACCACCAGATGTGTGATAATGAACCGGTTTCTATGCCACATCTCCAGCACACCTCAGGTACCTCAGGATTAAGTTTGTGCAAGAATTCAGGAGTTTTGTACCATCTACTTAGTAGCTTAAAAGAATTCTCCTGAACTCTTACACAGCGACTGAAGCCATGAGAGTGAGCCAAAACAAAGGCCCTCTCTGGTTCCGTCAGGGTCATAGAAAGCTCTCGCTCCCATGAAGTCAAATACCCGAGCTCTGGTGGTAAGGAGGAAAGCATTTCTTTATACATCTGGGATAATGGCCTAATAGGAGGCCTAGGGGCCAAGACTTTCTTCTCAAGCCAGGAGGGGGAGCTGCTACTAGCAAAGGTTCCAACGCATAACTTGGTATCTCTCTTAAAATCTGCCAAGTGGAAAAAGGGAGCTGACTTGATTTCGGGGCGATCCATTATTAAATCCCATTGCAAACTACCGTCTGGGAGAAGGACATCCCGCAGGGACAAGCCAGCGAGCCTAGACCAAATCCCAGAGGGGCTTGACACAGAAGGATGAATATAGCTCTGTAACAATTTAAGAGGCATACAGGGATTAGGAAAGCTAAACTGCTGGCATTTGACCATTTTAGACCATTCTACTAGCATTCCTTTCCAAATCGGGGAAGAGGCGTAATGATTGGCTGAAAAGGGCCTAACACCCCATAGAGTGAGCTGATCTTGGTTGGTGAGTAGTACTGATTCGAGCCGTGAGCAAAGGGAGTTAGATTTACGGGTCAGGGCAGCTACACATCTACATAACTGAACAGCAGTATAATATGACTATACATCAGGCATCCCAAAGCCTCCAAACTTCTTATCTCTTGTAAGTACGGAATAGGCAATGCGTGGAGACTTGCCATTCCAGAGGAAGCGCGTGAACACTCGGCGGACTTCTGAAAAGTATGAGTTTGGCAACCATATAGGGATGGCTTGCAGCAAATAAACAAATTTGGGGAGAATGAAAGTTTTCAGATAGTTTTTCCTCCCTATCCATGAAACAAAAGGGAGTTTCAAATTTTGTAAGTGGGTGCGAACCTCTTGCAGGAGTGGAGCATAATTAAGGGAGGCTAGGTCTTGAATATTGGCTGAAACATGCGTTCCTAAAAATGTAATGTCTCTGGAGGCCCAGGAAAATGGGGTGGTGCATTTTAGACTGTTAACTACAGATTTGGGGCAAGAAATATTAAGTGCCATGGATTTTCCATAATTTATTTTGAAGTTGGATACCAATCCAAAGTCCTCAAAAGTATTCAACAACTTGGGCAAGGCTTCCGCAGGGTTGGAGGTCATGACTAAAAGGTCGTCCGCAAATGCTGCAGCAACATGGGTTTGTGGGCCAATCTGAAGGCCTCTAATAACAGGGTCCGACCTAATTTTACACAAAAGGGTTTCCATGACCAGTACAAATAGTGCCGGGGAGAGGGGGCACCCCTGTCTTGTCCCATTGGTGATGTGAAATGATGGGGACAATGCTCCATTGACTTTGACCATGGCAGAGGGGGCCGAATAAAGGGTGTTGACTAGAGTTGAGCGAACACCTGGATGTTCGGGTTCGAGAAGTTCGGCCGAACTTCCCGGAAATGTTCGGGTTCGGGATCTGAACCCGATCCGAACTTCGTCCCGAACCCCATTGAAGTCAATGGGGACCCGAACTTTTGGGCACTAAAAAGGCTGTAAAACAGCCCAGGAAAGAGCTAGAGGGCTGCAAAAGGCAGCAACATGTAGGTAAATCCCCTGCAAACAAATGTGGATAGGGAAATGAATTAAAATTAAAATTAAAAAAATAAAAATGAACCAATATCAATTGGACAGAGGTCCCATAGCAGAGAATCTGGCTTCACGTCAGCAGAGAATCAGTCTCTTCATGCCATAGCAAAAAATCTGGCTTCATGTCAGCAGAGAATCAGTCTCTTCATGCCATAGCAGAGAATCTGGCTTCATGTCAGCGCAGAATCAGTCTTCATGCCATAGCAGAGAATCAGGCTTCACGTCACCCACCACTGGAACAGGCCACTGTCACACATTTAGGCCCCGGCACCCAGACAGAGGAGAGCGGTCCCGTAACAGAGAATCTGGCCTTATGTCAGCGCAGAATCTGTCTTCATGTCATAGCAGAGAATCAGGCATCATGTCACCCACCACTGGAACAGGCCACTGTCACACATTTAGGCCCAGGCACCCAGGCAGAGGAGAGAGGTCCCGTAACAGAGAATCTGGCCTTATGTCAGCGCAGAATCTGTCTTCATGTCATAGCAGAGAATCAGGCATCACGTCACCCACCACTGGAACAGGCCACTGTCACACATTTAGGCCCAGGCAGAGGAGAGAGGTCCCGTAACAGAGAATCTGGCCTTATGTCAGCGTAGAATCTGTCTTCATGTCATAGCAGAGAATCAGGCATCACGTCACCCACCACTGGAACAGGCCACTGTCACACATTTAGGCCCCGGCACCCAGACAGAGGAGAGCGGTCCCGTAACAGAGAATCTGGCCTTATGTCAGCGCAGAATCTGTATTCATGTCATAGCAGAGAATCAGGCATCACGTCACCCACCACTGGAACAGGCCACTGTCACACATTTAGGCCCAGGCAGAGGAGAGAGGTCCCGTAACAGAGAATCTGGCCTTATGTCAGCGCAGAATCTGTCTTCATGTCATAGCAGAGAATCAGGCTTCACGTCACCCACCACTGGAACAGGCCACTGTCACACATTTAGGCCCAGGCACCCAGGCAGAGAAGAGAGGTCCCGTAACAGAGAATCTGGCCTTATGTCAGCGCAGAATCTGTATTCATGTCATAGCAGAGAATCAGGCTTCACGTCACCCACCACTGGAACAGGCCACTGTCACACATTTAGGCCCAGGCACCCAGGCAGAGAAGAGAGGTCCCGTAACAGAGAATCTGGCCTTATGTCAGCGCAGAATCTGTATTCATGTCATAGCAGAGAATCAGGCTTTACGTCACCCACCACTGGAACAGGCCACTGTCACACATTTAGGCCCCGGCACCCAGACAGAGGAGAGGTTCATTCAACTTTGGGTTGCCCCGCAATATAATGGTAAAATGAAATTAAAAATAGTATTGAATGAGGAAGTGCCCTGAAGTAGAATAATATATTGTTAAGGGGAGGTAGTTAATATCTAATCTGCACAAGGGATAGACAGGTCCTGTGGGATCCATGCCTGGTTCATTTTTATGAACGTCAGCTTGTCCACATTGGCTGTAGACAGGCGGCTGCATTTGTCTGTAATGACGCCCCCTGCTGTGCTGAATACACGTTCAGACAAAACGCTGGCCGCCGGGCAGGCCAGCACCTCCAAGGCATAAAAGGCTAGCTCTGGCCATGTGGACAATTTGGAGACCCAGAAGTTGAATGGGGCCGAACCATCAGTCAGTACGTGGAGGGGTGTGCACAGGTACTGTTCCACCATGTTAGTGAAATGTTGCCTCCTGCTAACACGTTCCGTATCAGGTGGTGGTGCACTTAGCTGTGGCGTGGTGACAAAACTTTTCCACATCTCTGCCATGCTAACCCTGCCCTCAGAGGAGCTGGGCGTGACACAGCTGCGTTGGCGACCTCTTGCTCCTCCTCTGCCTTCGCCTTGGGCTTCCACTGGTTCCCCTGTGACATTTGGGAATGCTCTCAGTAGCGCGTCTACCAACGTGCGCTTGTACTCGCGCATCTTCCTATCACGCTCCAGTGTAGGAAGTAAGGTGGGCACATTGTCTTTGTACCGGGGATCCAGCAGGGTGGCAACCCAGTAGTCCGCACACGTTAAAATGTGGGCAACTCTGCTGTCGTTGCGCAGGCACTGCAGCATGTAGTTGCTCATGTGTGCCAGGCTGCCCAGAGGTAAGGACAAGCTGTCCTCTGTGGGAGGCGTATCGTCATCGTCCTGTGTTTCCCCCCAGCCATGCACCAGTGATGGGCCCGAGCTGCTTTGGGTGCCACCCCGCTGTGACCATGCTTCATCCTCATCCTCCTCCACCTCCTCCTCATCCTCGTCCTCCTCGTCCTCCAGTAGTGGGCCCTGTCTGGCCACATTTGTACCTGGCCTCTGGTGTTGCAAAAAACCTCCCTCTGAGTCACTTCGAAGCGACTGGCCTGAAAGTGCTAAAAATGACCCCTCTTCCTCCTCTTCCTCCTGGGCCACCTCCTCTTCCATCATCGCCCTAAGTGTTTTCTCAAGGAGACATAGAAGTGGTATTGTAACGCTGATAACGGCGTCATCGCCACTGGCCATGTTGGTAGAGTACTCGAAACAGCGCAACAGGGCACACAGGTCTCGCATGGAGGCCCAGTCATTGGTGGTGAAGTGTGTCTGATCCGCAGTGCGACTGACCCGTGCGTGCTGCAGCTGAAACTCCACTATGGCCTGCTGCTGCTCGCACAGTCTGTCCAGCATATGCAAGGTGGAGTTCCACCTGGTGGGCACGTCGCATATGAGGCGGTGAGCGGGAAGGCCGAAGTTACGCTGTAGCGCAGACAGGCGAGCAGCGGCAGGGTGTGAACGCCGGAAGCGCGAACAGACGGCCCGCACTTTATGCAGCAGCTCTGACATGTCGGGGTAGTTGCGAATGAACTTCTGCACCACCAAATTCAGCACATGCGCCAGGCAAGGGATGTGCGTCAAACCGGCTAGTCCCAGAGCTGAAACGAGATTTCGCCCATTATCGCACACCACCAGGCCGGGCTTGAGGCTCACCGGCAGCAACCACTCGTCGGTCTGTTGTTCTATACCCCGCCACAACTCCTGTGCGGTGTGGGGCCTGTCCCCCAAACATATGAGTTTCAGAATGGCCTGCTGACGTTTACCCCGGGCTGTGCTGAAGTTGGTGGTGAAGGTGTGTGGCTGACTGGATGAGCAGGTGGAAGAAGAGGAGGAGGAAGCTGAGTAGGAGGAGGAGGAGACAGGAGGCAAAGAATGTTGCCCTGCGATCCTTGGCGGCGGAAGGACGTGCGCCAAATAGCTCTCTGCCTGGGGCCCAGCCGCCACTACATTTACCCAGTGTGCAGTTAGGGAGATATAGCGTCCCTGGCCGTGCTTACTGGTCCACGTATCTGTGGTTAGGTGGACCTTGCCACAGATGGCGTTGCGCAGTGCACACTTGATTTTATCGGACACTTGTTTGTGCAGGGAAGGCACGGCTCTCTTGGAGAAGTAGTGGCGGCTGGGAACAACATACTGTGGGACAGCAAGTGACATGAGCTGTTTGAAGCTGTGTGTGTCCACCAGCCTAAATGACAGCATTTCATAGGCCAGTAGTTTAGAAATGCTGGCATTCAGGGCCAGGGATCGAGGGTGGCTAGGTGAGAATTTACGCTTTCTCTCAAATGTTTGTGAGATGGAGAGCTGAACGCTGCCGTGTGACATGGTTGAGATGCTTGGTGACGCAGGTGGTGGTGTTGGTGGTACATCCCATGTTTGCTGGGCGGCAGGTGCCAACGTTCCTCCAGAGGCGGAGGAAGAGGCCGAGGCGGCGGCAGCAGCAGCAGAAGAGGCCGAGGTGGCAGCAGCAGAAGAGGTAGCAGGGGGAGCCTGAGTGACTTCCTTGTTTTTAAGGTGTTTACTCCACTGCAGTTCATGCTTTGCATGCAGGTGCCTGGTCATGCAGGTTGTGCTAAGGTTCAGAACGTTAATGCCTCGCTTCAGGCTCTGATGGCACAGCGTGCAAACCACTCGGGTCTTGTCGTCAGCACATTGTTTGAAGAAGTGCCATGCCAGGGAACTCCTTGAAGCTGCCTTTGGGGTGCTCGGTCCCAGATGGCGGCGGTCAGTAGCAGGCGGAGTCTCTTGGCGGCGGGTGTTCTGATTTTGCCCACTGCTCCCTCTTTTGCTACGCTGTTGGCTCGGTCTCACCACTGCCTCTTCCTCCGAACTGTGAAAGTCAGTGGCACGACCTTCATTCTATGTGGGGTCTAGGACCTCATCGTCCCCTGCATCGTCTTCCACCCAGTCTTGATCCCTGACCTCCTGTTCAGTCTGCACACTGCAGAAAGACGCAGCAGTTGGCACCTGTGTTTCGTCATCATCAGAGACGTGCTGAGGTGGTATTCCCATGTCCTCATCATCAGGAAAAATAAGTGGTTGTGCGTTAGTGCATTCTATCTCTTCCACCCCTGGGGAAGGGCTAGGTGGATGCCCTTGGGAAACCCTGGCAGCAGAGTCTTCAAACAGCATAAGAGACTGCTGCATAACTTGAAGCTCAGACAGTTTCCCTGATATGCATGGGGGTGATGTGACAGACCGATGGGCTTGGTTTGCATGCGCCATCTGTGCGCTTTCTGCAGAAGACTGGGTGGGAGATAATGTGAACGTGCTGGATCCACTGTCGGCCACCCAATTGACTAATGCCTGTACCTGCTCAGGCCTTACCATCCTTAGAACGGCATTGGGCCCCACCAAATATCGCTGTAAATTCTGCTGGCTACTGGGACCTGAGGTAGTTGGTTCACTAGGACGTGTGGCTGTGGCAGAACGGCCACGTCCTCTCCCAGCACCAGAGGGTCCACTAACACCACCACGACCATGTCCACGTCCGCGTCCCTTATTAGATGTTTTCCTCATTGTTCCCGTTCACCACAATTTTGAGAATGGCAAATTTGGGAATGCTTTTTCAACCCAGAACAAAAAGTTTGCTTTTACGGTCACTACAAATAACTTGACCAGCTAAAACACTGCAGATTTGGTTGAATAGAGATGTGAGACCTGTTTTTTTTTGCGCTGTGTGACAGGTATAGGTTTAATCACAGAATGACACTTCTATCAGCACGCTAGCGTGTGTCTTAGGTTTTTCTGAATGACACTATCAATAACTTCAATGTAAGATTTTCTTTTTGGGATAGATTTCAAGTAGGCCTGAAATACCACAAACTAGTTATTTTCAGAATGGCAAATTTGGGAATGCTTTTTCAACCCAGAACAAAAAGTCTGCTTTGACGGTCACTACAAATAACTTGACCAGCTAAAACTGTGCAGATTTGGTTGAATAGAGATGTGAGACCTGTTTTTTTTTGCGCTGTGTGACAGTTACAGGTTTAATCACAGAATGACACTTCTATCAGCACGCTAGCGTGTGTCTTAGGTTTTTCTGAATGACACTATCAATATCTTCAATGTAAGATTTTCTTTTTGGGATAGATTTCAAGTAGGCCTGAAATACCACAAACTAGTTATTTTCAGAATGGCAAATTTGGGAATGCTTTTTCAACCCAGAACAAAAAGTCTGCTTTGACGGTCACTACAAATAACTTGACCAGCTAAAACTGTGCAGATTTGGTTGAATAGAGATGTGAGACCTGTTTTTTTTTGCGCTGTGTGACAGTTATAGGTTTAATCACAGAATGACACTTCTATCAGCACGCTAGCGTGTGTCTTAGGTTTTTCTGAATGACACTATCAATAACTTCAATGTAAGATTTTCTTTTTGGGATAGATCTCAAGTAGGCCTGAAATACCACAAACTAGTTATTTTCAGAATGGCAAATTTGGGAATGCTTTTTCAACCCAGAACAAAAAGTCTGCTTTGACGGTCACTACAAATAACTTGACCAGCTAAAACTGTGCAGATTTGGTTGAATAGAGATGTGAGACCTGTTTTTTTTTGCGCTGTGTGACAGTTATAGGTTTAATCACAGAATGACACTTCTATCAGCACGCTAGCGTGTGTCTTAGGTTTTTCTGAATGACACTATCAATAACTTCAATGTAAGATTTTCTTTTTGGGATAGATTTCAAGTAGGCCTGAAATACCACAAACTAGTTATTTTCAGAATGGCAAATTTGGGAATGCTTTTTCAACCCAGAACAAAAAGTCTGCTTTGACGGTCACTACAAATAACTTGACCAGCTAAAACTGTGCAGATTTGGTTGAATAGAGATGTGAGACCTGTTTTTTTTTTGCGCTATGTGACAGTTATAGGTTTAATCACAGAATGACACTTCTATCAGCACGCTAGCGTGTGTCTTAGGTTTTTCTGAATGACACTATCAATAACTTCAATGTAAGATTTTCTTTTTGGGATAGATTTCAAGTAGGCCTGAAATACCACAAACTAGTTATTTTCAGAATGGCAAATTTGGGAATGCTTTTTCAACCCAGAACAAAAAGTCTGCTTTGACGGTCACTACAAATAACTTGACCAGCTAAAACTGTGCAGATTTGGTTGAATAGAGATGTGAGACCTGTTTTTTTTTTGCGCTGTGTGACAGTTATAGGTTTAATCACAGAATGACACTTCTATCAGCACGCTAGCGTGTGTCTTAGGTTTTTCTGAATGACACTATCAATAACTTCAATGTAAGATTTTCTTTTTGGGATAGATTTCAAGTAGGCCTGAAATACCACAAACTAGTTATTTTCAGAATGGCAAATTTGGGAATGCTTTTTCAACCCAGAACAAAAAGTCTGCTTTGACGGTCACTACAAATAACTTGACCAGCTAAAACTGTGCAGATTTGGTTGAATAGAGATGTGAGACCTGTTTTTTTTTGCGCTGTGTGACAGTTATAGGTTTAATCACAGAATGACACTTCTATCAGCACGCTAGCGTGTGTCTTAGGTTTTTCTGAATGACACTATCAATAACTTCAATGTAAGATTTTCTTTTTGGGATAGATCTCAAGTAGGCCTGAAATACCACAAACTAGTTATTTTCAGAATGGCAAATTTGGGAATGCTTTTTCAACCCAGAACAAAAAGTCTGCTTTGACGGTCACTACAAATAACTTGACCAGCTAAAACTGTGCAGATTTGGTTGAATAGAGATGTGAGACCTGTTTTTTTTTGCGCTGTGTGACAGTTATAGGTTTATTCACAGAATGACACTTCTATCAGCACGCTAGCGTGTGTCTTAGGTTTTTCTGAATGACACTATCAATAACTTCAATGTAAGATTTTCTTTTTGGGATAGATTTGAAGTAGGCCTGAAATACCACAAACTAGTTATTTTCCGAATGGCAAATTTGGGAATGCTTTTTCAACCCAGAACAAAAAGTCTGCTTTGACGGTCACTACAAATAACTTGACCAGCTAAAACTGTGCAGATTTGGTTGAATAGAAATGTCAGGTCTATTTTTTAGGTGCTGGGTGACAGGCTCAACTTGCCCCTGATGTAATATATGGCCAAAAAATAACCACACTGTTGATGGTTAAATGCACTTGGGTGACACAGGCTCAGCCTGCAGCTGATGTAGTATATGGCCAAAAAATAATCAGACTGTTGATGGTTAAATGCATTTGGGTGAAACAGGCTCAGCCTGCAGCTGATGTAGTATATGGCCAAAAAATAACCAGACTGTTGATGGTTAAATGCACTTCGGTGACACAGGCTCAGCCTGCAGCTGATGTAGGATATAGCACAAAATAACTACACTATCGATGGTTAAATACACTTGGTAATAGCTCGTGCTGGGGCACCACAAGTCACAAAATGGCCGCCGATCACCCAAGAAAAAAAGTGATCTAAAAACACTCTGGGCAGCCTCAAAAAAGTGAGCAAGTCAATAATAGCACTTCAATGATCCACAGCTGCAGATCGATCACAGAATGAAGTCTTTTTGAGGAGTGAATCTGCCTAATCTCGCCCTAACGTCGCAGCTGCAACCTCTCCCTATGCTTGAATCAGCAGAGTGACGTGCAGCGCTACGTGACCCAAGCTTAAATAGAGGCTGGGTCACATGCTGCACTGGCCAATCACAGCCATGCCAATAGTAGGCAAGGCTGTGATGGCCTCTTGGGGCAAGTAGTATGACGCTTGTTGATTGGCTGCTTTGCAGCCTTTCAAAAAGCGCCAAGAAAGCGCGAACACCGAACCCGAACCCGGACTTTTACGAAAATGTTCGGGTTCGGGTCCGTGTCACGGACACCCCAAAATTCGGTACGAACCCGAACTATACAGTTCGGGTTCGCTCATCCCTAGTGTTGACAGCACTAATAAACTGGTCCGGGAGGCCAACTTCGACAGGGTCCGCGACATAAAGAGCCAGCTGACCCTGTCGAAGGTTTTTTCCGCATCCGTGCTCACCAGGACTAAAGGCTTAGAGGATCTCTTGGCCCAATTCACAAGATGTAGAAGCCGCACCGTGTTCTCCGACCCCTGTCTGCCATGGACAAAACCTACTTGTTCTTCATGCACAATGTCAGGGAGAACATCTTGAAGCCTGGTAGCCAGAATTTTCGCCCACCACTTCACATCATTATTAAGTAAAGATATTGGCCTATAGTTACTGCAGCATGTTGGATCTTTGTTTTCCTTATGGAGGACCGTAATGTGCGCCAATAAGGAATGAGGAGCGAGAGAACCCCCTGTCAGAAGGTAGTTGCACAAGTTCCTGAAACGTGGGATTAACACATCCTGAAAGGATTTATAGTATGCAATGGAAAATCCATCAGGACCGGGACTTTTACCCGATGGGATAGACATAAGGACCTTGCGAACCTCTGAATCGGAAATAGGCTTAGTCAGGAGGGAAGTTTTTGATGGGGATACAGAGGGAAGGTCTAGAGACTGCAAGAATTTATCAGTGGCCTCGGATAAATCTCCAGGGGTGGTCCCATTAGGGGGTGGCAAATTATATAAGGCCTCATAGAAGGCACAAAATGCCTTAGCAACATCTGGGGTAGACTTATGTATTTTGCCCTTGGAGTCTTTAATAGAGGAAACAAAGGAGTCAGAAAACTGCTTCTTGGCAATTGCCGACATCAGTCTGTTTCCTCTATCCCCATGAGCATAGGCCTTAAATCGGGAACGAAGGACCAACTTTGCTGAGGTGACATTCAATAAATTTTTTAGTTTTGTTTTGGCTTCAGTTAGTTCTGCTAGGGTGCTTATAGCCCGAGATTCCTTGTGGGAAGATTCTAGACGGGTTATGGTCGCCAATAAGGCGTCCAGGGCTAGTGTCCTTTGTTTTTTCACAAAAGCTCCCAAAGCTATAAGTTCCCCCCTGAGGACCACCTTATGGGATTCCCATAATATAGAAGGAGAAGGAGGCGACTCTGGGGTATCATTAAGCGCGAAAAATTCAGATATTGAGGCCTTAATTTTATCTGCATGTCTAGGGTCTAGAATCAGGGTATCATTGAGACGCCACAAGCGCTCCTTTCTCTGCGGTCCAAACAGGGAAAAATTAACAATGACAGGGGCATGGTCGGATAGTGTTATATTACCTATCCGGGCTCCAGAGACATTACGCACATGTGAACTAGACAGGAAAATGTAATCCAATCTGTGGAAAGATAGTTTGGCATGTGAGTAAAAAGTATAATCTCGGCCATTGGGGTTTAGGGCCCGCCAGACATCTAATACTTTAAGTTTCCTCAGGGAAATTTTTTATCTTTTCAAAAGCCTGTAAGATACAGAAGGTCTGCCCGCCGAGGTGTCCACCGCTGGCTCCAGGGCAACATTGAAGTCGCCCCCCAGTACTAATAAGCCCTCTGAGAAGGAGGATAACGCAGCAAGGGTCTGAACGAGCCATGGTACTTGGCCTTTATTGGGAGCATACAAGTTAGCAAAGGTCACTGGAGACTCGCCCAGTAAACCCCTTACAAAAATATACCTGCCCTCAGGGTCTGCCAAAATAGCTGCGTGTTTAAAGGGGAGGCATTTATGTATAGCTATACTAACCCCTCTGCTGGCGGAGTCATGAGTACTGTGAAACCACTGGACAAATTTATTGGGGGGAAGTTTAGGAATTTTGCCTGTTCTAAAATGGGTCTCTTGCAAAAAGGCCACAGAGACCTTATCTTTCAGAAGGAGAGATAGTGTTTGAGACCTTTTACATGGCTCGTTCAGCCCGTGCGCGTTTAGTGAGGCGACCACTATAGAAGACATTTCTGCATATATTCAGGTGAGTAAGTGCATAATACAACCATGGAAGTATGGAAGAGCACACATATGACATGAGCAGGAGAAGGGAAAGAAGGTAAGGGAAGTACAAAAGAACAAAAAATTAATAAGAGAACATTAAACATGTCAAGTTGACAAGTGAGTAACTCAGACAAGACACCCGTCCGAGGAAGGTTAGTACTCTACCTATCACCAGCCAAGACAAGATTGGACTGGCGAGGGGGCAAGTAAAGCACCTGTGGTCTAAACAAAAGAGACCAAAAACAAAAAAATGTGTCCAGCATCTTGATCCGTCCGGACATCACCCTGCAGTGAGGACCAGAATGCATTGTCCTAGAGGTAGCGTCCCATAGCAGCAATGACACGGCACAGAACCATTTAAACATAACATTAAGCCCAATTAAGAGATAGGCCACAGAAATAAAACACAAAAAATGTAGAAAACCTTGAAAATGTAGAAAGGCCAAGTCCGCCTGTAGTAACCTGTATAACATAGAGGTGAGCAACAGTCATCTCCTATTCTGGGGAGGTAGAAATATCAGCAAGGTATGCTTACAAGCACCACTAATCAGGTGGGATCCCTTTCCATCCTGCCGCGTCCCGAACGATCCGACTTGCCCGCAGACGCTGTTTGCCAAGCGGTAACACGAGGTGGTATGGGAAGGGCGCCATCTTGGTCAGCCGGTAACCATGAGGGGATCTCCATCGGAGGAACGTCCAGGGACCGCCAGACAGAATCCAGGTCAGCAGGTGAACGCACAGTGAGTAGCTTACCATTCCTGGAGATCGCCAACCCAAAGGGGTATAACCAGCGGAATGGGGTCGAAGTTTTCCTCAGGATATCCAGGAGAGGCCTGAGGAGGCGTCGCTTGGCCAGGGTGGATGGCGCGATGTCCTGGAACATCTGGATCGGGGTATTTTCGTATTCCAGTACCTCTATTTCTCTTTGGCTTTTAAGGATGGCTGCGGTATCAACGTAGCTCAATAAGCCACAGATTACATCACGTGGCGGTTCTTGCGGTTTAGGCCTAGGGCGCAGCGCCCTGTGTATGCGCTCCACCACGATTCCCGCCGCTCTGTCAGGGTCCAGCAGTTTAGAGAACAATTCACGTGCCACTGTCGGTAAGGCCTCTGCTGCAAACGACTCAGGTAGGCCGCGGATGCGGATATTGCGCCGGCGACTACGGTTTTCTTGGTCTTCCAATTTCAGGAAGGCATCGTTTAGCAAGGCCTTGTGAGACGCCAGCACCTCCGACGCTTTACTTTCGTAGGTCATGATGGCCTCCTGAGTGGCCTCTAGAGCAACCACCCTCTGCCCAAGATGCTTCATGTCGTCCTTGATATCAGACAGGTCTTGTTTCAAAGGCGAGAGGGCAGATTCAAGGACCCGGCGCAGGGTTCGTTCTGAGAGAGGTGGGTCTCTGGGCCTCTTATCCGAGACATCGGAGCCGCTGCCTGCATCTGACAATTCCCCTGCGTCAGAGTCTTGTGCAGCAGACGTCGCCATATTGGGGCCTTTCTGCGCCGTGAACCTCGACGTTTTCCGGAGAAACTTCTCCATCTCTGGCTGTTTGGAGCGCAGTGGGGTGGACTCTGAGCTTCCTCTGTTCTTTTCTCTGCCAGGTTTCCCCATAATCAAGCAAAGTATGAGCTTATATAGGGCAAATGGGCCGGAATGCTGGAGGAGCTCAAGCTCGTGCGGCCATTCAGCAGCGTGGCTAGGCTCCGCCCCCCTATAGTAGTTAAATTCTTGTACATAGGAGCAGTATTATAGTAGTTATATTCTTATACATAGGAGCAGTATTATAGTAGTTATATTCTTGTACATAGGAGCAGTATTATAGTAGTTATATTCTTGTACATAGGAGGCAGTATTATAGTAGTTATATTCTTGTACATAGGAGGCAGTATTATAGTAGTTATATTATTGTACATAAGAGCAGTATTATAGTAGTTATATTCTTGTACATAGGAGCAGTATTATAGTAGTTATATTCTTATACATAGGAGCAGTATTATAGTAGTTATATTCTTGTACATAGGAGCAGTATTATAGTAGTTATATTCTTGTACATATGAGCAGTATTATAGCAGTTATATTCTTGTACATAGGAGCAGTATTATAGTAGTTATATTCTTATACATAGGAGCAGTATTATAGTAGTTATATTCTTGTACATAGGAGCAGTATTATAGTAGTTATATTCTTGTAAATAGGAGCAGTATTATAGTAGTCATATTTCTGTACATAGGAGCAGTATTGTAGTAGTTATATTCTTGTACATAGGAGCAGTATTATAGTAGTTATATTCTTATACATAGGAGCAGTATTATAGTAGTTATATTCTTGTACATAGGAGCAGTATTATAGTAGTTATATTCTTGTACATAGGAGCAGTATTATAGTAGTTATATTCTTGTACATAGGAGCAGTATTATAGTAGTTATATTCTTGTACATAGGAGCAGTATTATAGTAGTTATATTCTTATACATAGGAGCAGTATTATAGTAGTTATATTCTTGTACATAGGAGCAGTATTATAGTAGTTATATTCTTGTAAATAGGAGCAGTATTATAGTAGTCATATTTCTGTACATAGGAGCAGTATTGTAGTAGTTATATTCTTGTACATAGGAGCAGTATTATAGTAGTTATATTCTTATACATAGGAGCAGTATTATAGTAGTTATATTCTTGTACATAGGAGCAGTATTATAGTAGTTATATTCTTGTACATAGGAGCACTATTATAGTAGTTATATTCTTGTACATAGGAGCAGTATTATAGTAGTTATATTCTTGTACATAGGAACAGTATTATAGTAGTTATATTCTTGTACATAGGAGCAGTATTATAGTAGTTATATTCTTGTACATAGGAGCAGTATTATAGTAGTTATATTCTTGTACATAGGAACAGTATTATAGTAGTTATATTCTTGTACATAGGAGCAGTATTATAGTAGTTATATTCTTGTACATAGGAACAGTATTATAGTAGTTATATTCTTGTACATAGGAGGCAGTATTATAGTAGTTATATTCTTGTCAATTATCTTTTTATTGAAAAGGTCAAGATCAAAGATACAAAGTTGACATTCCGTACACATAGGTATAAAGGAAAACACCGTATAGCAACACAGTCGAGGATAGGCACATCCTCATAATAAGCCTACATTACAAATGTGGTCATATCATAGAACCTTTTGTCATTTATATATAAAGAATAGTTAAGGCACTTAACAGGTGACCAGACAATACCCATTTTGTTATGTTGTGGTGCATCCTTTTGGTTCAGATCTTATAAAGTGCAAGTACCACGTGTGTAGGGTCTACAAGGACCTCTGAGATTGTTAAGGCAACCAGCCTCATAAACATAAATAAACAATAATAACGATAAACAATAAACAATAAATCTCTAGATAGGCCTAAAATAATGCATTTTGTGATATTAAGTCAGGTATGTAATACCGTGAGCTACTACCGGGTCAATTGACCTTTATTAAGCTGTTAGTAGTGTTGATGTCCTAAATTGCAACCATGGGCTCCACATCTTAACGTGCTTCTCATGGGTTCTAGACTCCCAGCTAGCTAATTCCTCCTTGCGTTGGATGAGGTCTACCTTATGTATCCAGTGATGAATGGTAGGGGGTTCAGTACTGAGCCATCTCTGAGGGATTAGCAGCCTTGCTGCTTGAATTAGCTGAGTGGCAAGGCAGCCTCTAGAAGGAGAGAGCGCCTTTGTGGGCAGCCACAAAAGGACCAAATCGGGTGTTAGTGTTATGTCAGTATGAAAAATTAATTTCAGTGCATTGGAGATACCATCCCAGAATGGCCTTATCCCAGAACAATGCCATAGAATGTGTGAGAGGTTACCCTCTTCCGAGTTACACCTCCAACATCGATCATTAGAACACAGCCCTCTTGAGAACATCTGTTTGGGCGTCATATACCACTGGGTTAGGACCTTAAAGGAGTGCTCCTGTACTTTGACACACCTGGAGAAGCCATGTGAGTGCGCGTATAGCCGGAGGATGTCTGTTTCAGAGAAGGTTCTGTTCAACTCAGTCTCCCAAGTTTTCAGAAACTGTGGGCGATCGTTGGGTCTTGGTATGTTCAGTGCTAGGTAGAGCAGTGAGATTAATCTCTTATGTGGTGAATTAGAGGCTATAATCTTCTCGAACCAAGTTTGTTCCAGATCATGTGCTTTTTTATCTATTAGGGTCTTACTGACCAACCTAAAATCCGCTAAGTCTAGGAAGTTGCAAGATTTCATGGTGTTCTTGAGAATGTGTCCATCTGGTAAGTTACCTAAGGCATTCTCCAGAAATGCTTTTGTTGAGAAATCTCTCAGGGAACCCCACCCAGGGGGAATGTGTGCTGCTGTCGGCCTAACTGAGTAAGGGATCAGGTCTGCTGGCATGACTGAAGAAGGATTACGTAGTAAGTCATGATCTCTATTGAGTTGCTTGACCACCCGACCTGTGCCCCTGAGTAGTATATGTGTATGTAACGAAGTTGAGTTTAGACCCCACAACGCAGCCCTCTGCGACTGCGATAACTGCAGCAGTTCCAACTCATTACCGACTGTTGAGCAACTAGGTACATGGAGCTGCATCCATCTTCTGAGGTGAATTGCTTTGTATTAAAGCTGAATCAATCTGCTATATGAGATCCTAGCACCCTTTCCTCCCCACAGATAGTTAGAGAATAGTCTGCGTATCTGTGTGAAGAAAGTAGAAGGGAGGAGGACAGGTAACATCTGCATAACATACAATATTTTAGGAAGTATAAAAGCTTTTAACAAGTTTTTTCTCCCCATCCAGGAAGTATATGGAATACGGAGAGAACCAAGTTGGCGCTGTATCTCAGATACCAGGGGTTTGTAGTTCAACTGAAAAATATTCCCTAAATCTGACGGGATTTTGATACCTAAATAGGAAATATGAGAAGTTTGCCAGATGAAAGGAGTCGTGGCTTTAAGGGAGAGAACGCTTCTTGAGGGAGCTGATATGTTCATAACTTCAGATTTAGAATAATTTACCTTGTAATTGGAGATCTTACCATATAAGTCAAACAGAGAGAGAAGATGCGGGAAGGCCTCGACCGGGTTAGAAATCAGCACCAAAAGGTCACCAGCATAGGCGACGTTGGTATATTCAATCATATCATTTTTGGCTCTAACCCCTCTGATATCAGGATGATTCCTAATGGCTTGAAGGAGAGTCTCCATTACTAGGATATATAGAGCTGGTGATAAGGGGCAGCCCTGTCTGGTGCCATTGTGAATAGGGAACGAAGGTGATAGAGTGCCGTTAACTCTGATTTTAGCACTTGGGTTGGTATACAGGGTCATAATCGCTTTCTGAAATTGCATTGGGACACCAAAACTATGCAGCGCCCTCCCCATGAACTTCCAATCCACCCGGTCAAAGGCCTTCTCCGCATCCACGCTCAAGCAGACCAGGGGGAGACCTTGTCTTTTTGCCCACTGAATGGCCGTAACTACTCTGCAGGAGTTATGGTTCCCCTCTCTTCCTGGCACGAACCCAGCTTGGTCAGGATGTATTAATTTAGGGAGAAACGAGCTGAGACGAGAGGCCAAGAGCTTAGCCCAGACCTTGATATCAACGTTTAAGAGAGATATGGGCCTGTAACTCCCGCAGAGTGTAGGGTCCTTCCCAGGCTTAGGCAAGATGGTTACAGTAGCTTCTAGGGATTGACTATGCAGCTGCCCCCCTGTAAGAAGAGCATTGCACCAGTTAGTAAGGTGTGGACATAATATGTCCGCAAATTTTTTGTAGTAGCCCACCGGAAATCCATCCGGACCCGGGCAGTTTCCTAATGGCATGGATTTCAGGATCTTCATTACTTCTGAGTCAGTGACAGGTACTGTCAAAGAATTCCCTTCCTCACTGCTAAGCCTGGGTAACTTTAGGCGGTGTAAAAAATCTGTTATCACCGAATCTGCAGTTGGGTTTAGGTGTGATGCTTGGTTATCAAGCCCATATAGTTCTTGATAAAATTTCTGAAACTCTTTGGCTATGTCTGCAGTCCTGTGTAATTTCTTACCTTCCGCAGACTTGATACTGGAGATATACATAGAGTCTTTCCTCTGTTTAATAAGAGAGGCCATTAGCTTCGTGCCCTTGTCTCCATGAGAGAAAAAGCGAAACTGGGCATATTGATATGCCCTAGCATGGCAGGCGTTAAGATGATCTTTCAGTTTTGCTCTCAGGAGAAGAAGTTCCTGCTGTGTCCTCAAGGCTTTAGACCTCTTGTGTATAGTCTCCAGATCAGCAATCTGTTTAAGAAGAGAATGGAGCAATTGTTGTCTCTCTTTCTTGACCCTACTCCCTATGGATATTAATTCTCCTCTCATTACTGATTTGTGTGTTTCCCACACAGTCTCTTGTGAGACGTCTGGCGTTAAATTCTCCCTAAAAAACCACGACAGCTTCTGTGACAACGAATCAACTGCCTCCTTTTTATCTAGCAATGTTTCATTAAGTCTCCACTGTTTATACTGGGGGGGTAAACTGGCAAATTGTACCACCATCAATACCGGGGCATGATCCGAAATTGTGATAGGATCTATCACTGCCTGTTCAATCATATCTATGCAGGTGTTTGAGACTAAGAGATAGTCCAGTCTCTTATAAACATTGTGGGCCGCAGAAAAAAAGGTATAGTCTCTACCACTAGGGTGTAGTAGACGCCATGCATCTGTTAACTTTGCTTCTGCTATGCGGGCATTTATGTGACCCAATGTTGTCTGTGTTTGTTGTGTGGAACCATCTGATGTGTCCATGAAGGGGTTCAGAGGCACGTTTAGATCTCCCCCAACCAGGCATATTCCTTCAGCAAAAAGTGTGAATTTTTGTAAGGTTTGGGAAATCCATAACTTTTGTCCCCTATTGGGGCTATACAAACTAGCTAAGGTTATCCGCTGCGTGCCAATGAAGCCCTTCACGAACACAAATCTGCCCTCAGAATCTGACTGAGAATCTGTCATTTTAAAAGGGACTCGCTTAGCGATGGCGATACCCACCCCTCTTTTGGCCTTATCAAATGTGCTAAGAAACCAGTTATTATAATAACTTTTTTGTAGGGTAGGAATACTTTTAGTTTTAAAATGCAATTCCTGAAAAAAACATATATCAGAATGGCATTTTCTCATTAGTCGTAAAACTTGAGATCTTTTTTGGGGAGTATTGAAACCCCTAACGTTGAATGAGGTACACTTTAACTTAGACATCATACATATCTATAGGCACCTGCATAAAGCAGCCTGACCGGCCATTTCACTAGAGATTCCAGATAACATAAAACACTAACATAGTGCACAATCCTTACAAAACCTAGAACTGTGACTAGATAACAGAAGTGAGGGTTAACACCCCCGAGCACACCCCAAACGAGCAGCGTGGTCAGTGTGTATGCCCCACTATTAGTGTGCTTGCACCAGGGCTGCACAGGTAGTACCCCGATGTAGGACATGCAGGGGAAAAGCACAAGATCTTAAGAAAGATCCTGGGTATCCAGGTCACCCTGCTAGACCTGGTGCAATACAGAATATATTATATGGTATAACCCAAATTAAATAGAAAGCGTAAAACAGCATTTCTTGACAGCCCCAACTGGGCTTACATACATTATATGGAAATAGTATGCTGTATAATAGAGAAAGAACAGAGAACAGAGAGCCGCCATATTACATAAAAACCATCATGGAAGCTTAGGAGAAGCTACTACCATGAACACCGTCTCAAATTATCAAATAACCTTAGAACCACAGGTGCTCAAGTGTCCCGGAGCCTGGAACCGGTCTTCCTCTTTGGTGCAGCTTTGTTCCACCTCTGAACTCCCGGTAACTCTGGCAGTGGGATCCCGGTCTCCGCTGAGGGCAGCCATGACGGTATGTCCATAGGGGTGATCTGGAGCAATCCCCACGCTGCTGCTAGGTCTCCCGGAACTCTGATGGTGCATCTTCTGCCCCCTATGGCAAACGTTAGGCCGAAGGGGAACAGCCACTTGTAAGGGGTCTTGATGTGCCGCAGGTGATCCGTAAGTGGTCGGAGGGCCCTCCGTTTATTTAGCGTTGTTGGCGCCAAGTCCTGTAACATGAGGATCTTGGCATCTTTGTATGTGAGCTCTTTCTGATCCCTTGCTGCCCTTAGTATTGCCGCTGTATCGGTATATTTTAAAAGGCCACAGACTACATCCCTAGGATTTTCATTTTCTTTCGGTTTCGGCCTAAGTGACCGGTGGATGCGCTCAATTTCGATTTCAGTGGCGTTCTCCGATCCCAAGAGGGTGGCAAAGATGGCGGCCGCTACTTCTGGCAACTCCTCATGTGGTATCAGCTCAGGGAGACCGCGCAGCCAAATATTCTTCCGCCTGCTGCGGTTCTCCTGGTCCTCAATTAGGGAAAAGGCAGAGTCCAGCGAGGCCATACAAGCCGCGGCATTATCCCCCAGAGTGCTGGTGTATGTAAGTAAGGCAGCTTGGTTGTCTTCCAGCGTCTCCACACGCTGTCCGATTTGTTTAACATCAGCTTTAATCTCCTGTAGATCGTGGAGCACTGGTGCGATAGCTGAGGAGAGGGCTTGTTGGAGGAATTTCCTCGATATCGGGGCAGTACCTGGAAGCGGAGCCCCAACTTCCAGGTCAGGGATCACTCCTGTAGCCCCTTCTGATTCCAGGGACCAGTCGTTCGGTGCAAGCGGCGCCATCTTGGCCATGCCGCTCATGCTGCCTGAGGGCTTCTTGTTTAGATATCTCTCCATGTCTGAGACCCCTCTATCCAGCTTCGGGGAGTCTGTCTTCTCTTTGGGGATGTATCTGCCGACTTTCCCCATACTTTGCTGGGTTAAAGTGCAAAATTAACCAGGTTGCAGGGTTGCTGTGAGAGGAGCTTCTCCTACATGCGTCTGCTCAGGTCAGCAGTCAGACTCCGCCCCATAGTAGTTCATAGTAGTTATATTCTTGTACATAGGAGCAGTATTGTAGTAGTTATATTCTTGTACATAGGAGCAGTATTATAGTAGTTATATTCTTGTACATAGGAGGCAGTATTATAGTAGTTATATTCTTGTACATAGGAGGCAGTATTATAGTAGTTATATTCTTGTACATAGGAGCAGTATTATAGTAGTTATATTCTTGTACATAGGAGGCAGTATTATAGTAGTTATATTCTTGTACATAGGAGGCAGTATTATAGTAGTTATATTCTTGTACATAGGAGGCAGTATTATAGTAGTTATATTCTTGTACATAGGAGCAGTATTATAGTAGTTATATTCCTGTACATAGGAGCAGTATTATAGTAGTTATATTCTTGTACATAGGAGCAGTATTATAGTAGTTATATTCTTGTACATAGGAGCAGTATTATAGTAGTTATATTCTTGTACATAGGAGGCAGTATTATAGTAGTTATATTCTTGTACACAGGAGCAGTATTATAGTAGTTATATTCTTGTACATAGGAGACAGTATTATAGTAGTTATATTCTTGTACATAGGAGCAGTATTATAGTAGTTATATTCTTGTACATAGGAGCAGTATTATAGTAGTTATATTCTTGTACATAGGAGGCAGTATTATAGTAGTTATATTCTTGTACATAGGAGCAGTATTATAGTAGTTATATTCTTGTACATAGGAACAGTATTAAAGTAGTTATATTCTTGTACATAGGAGCAGTATTATAGTAGTTATATTCTTGTACATAGGAGCAGTATTATAGCAGTTATATTTTTGTACATAGGAGGCAGTATTATAGTAGTTATATTCTTGTACATAGGGGCAGTATTATAGTAGATATATTCTTGTACATAGGAGGTAGTATTATATTAGTTATTTTCTTGTACATAGGAGCAGTATTATAGTAGTTATATTTTTGTACATAGGAGGCAGTATTATAGTAGTTATATTTTTGTACATAGGAGGCAGTATTGTAGTAGTTATATTCTTGTATATAGCAGCAGTATTATAGTAGTTATATTCTTGTATATAGAAGACAGTTTTATAGTAGTTATATTCTTGTATATAGAAGGCAGTATTATAGTAGTTATATTATAGTGACACAGATTGGCAGAATTTGGTGCATCCAGTAATTTGGTACACTTTTTTACTAACATGCGTGGAAAGGGGTACGGCATATCAGGGGGTTTCCCAATTCTGTCATAAAAGACAACTATTAGTCTTTCTCTGATCCACATTTATTTCCAAGCTGAGCCCCTCTGATAAATGTGGTGCAAGTCTACATTTATACCATCTATATTGTTAGTAAATCTAAGTTTTAAGTATTTTTTTTACATTGTTTTGGTTATTCTTCTTTATTCTGAATGTATATACACAGTATCAGGATTATATTACAATTAGCCCGTGTCCGTTTTCTTTGCTCTGTAATAATGGCCTCTTTAAGGATTCTGGGTCCATTTGTATTCCCAAGTGAGATAATTCGATCTTGATTCCCATACATGTTGTGCACCCTGCTTCTTTCTCATGTTTGTAATTTATCTAAATTAGGAGTCAGGACTCTCCGAGATAAGTTATCAGTGGATTCAAACCAACTCCCATCCCTGAAGTATCTTCCTCATTAAAGGTTATTAACATATAAATTCATGTGAATGGCCATTCGTGGTCAATATCTCTGCCGCGGCTCTTAAGAGGAACAGAAGGTCCCTGTGGACCACTCACACTCCAAGTAACAAAGAATTTAAAGGAATCCGATGAAGTTTGCATTTTTTTAAATCCAATATCCTGTGTTGCAGGTAACAATGTATCAATGTTCCTCAGTCCATTTAGTCTGATCTTCCTCCAGATTCTATCACACAGCTCACTTACCCCTGTGCTCGGAGCTTTGACAACACATCCATCAGCCTTGCTCACAGCTGTGAAGATCCTTGGCGTTCTTTTGAAGCAAGACCTTTTACTTCTATGCATATATTTCCTTCATCTCCACACTTGGCAGGTTTAACCTCCTTGTATATTTAATATCTGAAATGCTTTATGAAATTAGATCAGTCAGAAACTTGTCTTTTGCTCACTCAGTATCAGTCCAGATCCTCGATACTGAACACTTAAAGGCTATGTACTGTCACGGTGGGGAGTGGGGAAAATAAAAACAGCGCACAATTTCTAAATAGGCCATGCCACTAGGCCTGGAAGCCAGGAAAAGGGAGCAGGTCACATACAATGCATCACTAAATACAGTCCTTGACCTCCTGACTGTATGAGCCAACCCTGATGGTTCATACCAGGAACCTTGGACCCTAATTCGCCCTGATGATCCCCGATGGTAATGTAAGGAGAAAGAGACAACCAGTTTCTCCAAGACACGAAAGAACCGGAGCCTTTCACAGGTCTAGCAACAATGAAGGAGCAGAGAGCAAGCATAAACACATAGTGGAAGGCAAGAGCCCAGTGCAAACGACACGCACTGGAACAGCCACCACTTACCTGCCACAACGACTGGGTGGAACAACTACAGCTTGCCGACTTGTGGTTCACCCCTCCGGGAAACCATAGAGCGCACTTCTGTAGGTGCAGACAGACAGGGGAAATATCAAACAACCATGCTGGACTACGAACACCAAATAGACCAGACATGGAACACCAAATAACATACAACAAACACCCTGTACATAAACCCACACCAAACATCAACACAGGTAAGGTAGGGTACATGGAGGATACATCGGGATGACATTGCCAAAGACCTTGATGTTCCACAAGGAGGCCCCCACGGACAGGTGACACATCCAGAGAGAAGCAAAGCTCCTACTCGTACAAAGGCAGACATGCCACTAACCTCAAGCTCACAACTCCAGAATAAGAAGAGCCATGAGGATACACCCAGCTCCACCTTGCACGCTCCTTTAACCCTAAACAAACCAAAATGGGAAGGAACACCAGCCTTAAAGGGGAAGTGTAAAATCATGCTAACAACAAGTTGCCACCAGCAACAAGCATGCACGGCAAAAGTGTGACGGTCCACTACCACCAGACCATGACAGCCGTGACATGTTCATCTCATGGAGGAAAAAAACGTAGAAATCAAGCCCTCAGATTTCTCCTTGACAAAGACTATTATCAAGAAATGGTAATGACATTACTAAAACGTATCAACTACTAAAGGAAAATCCAACAGAACGGTTCAAAAATGAACTGAAAAAGGTTCTAGAAATGGCAAAAGAAAAAAATGTCATCACGAAAGAAGAGTTTATGGTTTTGTACAATCCCAAACCTACTATAGCAACATTTTACGCCATTCCTAAAGTGCATAAAAAACGTCATCCTATACCAGGAAGACCTATAGTATCAGGCAATCAAAGCCTGAGTGAAGGTATCAGCAGCTATGTCGACCAGATGATCTCCCCCTTTGTCCCCAGCCTCTCGTCCTACTTGAAAGATACAAAAGATACACTGACCAAACTCCAGGAAATTCAGGTCAATACGACTACCATGATTGCTAGCTTGGACGTAGAGGCTCTCTACACTAGCATAAGACACATGATTTAGGCCTAGAGGCAATACAATATTACTTAAGCACTAAGGGAACACAGTATCATGAGCACAATAATTCTGTTTTGTTAATTCTTCAATTTCTATTAACACATAATTATTTTTATTTTTTTTGGGAAGTTTTATTTACAGACCACCGGGACAGCAATGGGGACGATTTGTGCACCGAGTTTTGCTAATTTATTTTTAGGGTGGTGGGAAGAAAGACCAGTATTTACAGAAGAGCACTATGATTTCACCAAGCACATATTATATTGGGGTCGATTCATCGATGATATTTAGATTTTATGGGAAAGCACTGAAAAACACTTTTATGAATTTGTTGAAAAACTTAATAACAACGCACTAGGCCTTAAATTTACAACAGAGATAAATAAGGATATACTGAATTTTCTTGACCTGACAATTAACCTGGAAACTGATGGCAGTGTAAAAACAGCAATATATAGAAAGCCTACATCAACAAACAGCCTACTACATTGGCAGAGCCACCATCCATCTACACTAATGAAAGGCATCCCGATAGGACAATATCTTCGAGCAAAGCGCAACTGCTCTACAAATGAAGGCTTTGAAGATGAATGTGAACTATTATACAGTAGATTTATAGCGAGAGGCTACCCAAAAAAAGTATTACATAAGGCATACAACAGAGCGAAAAATAGCAATAGGGTCAGTTTACTCTCAGATAACAAACAAAAAATCAAGAATGATAATAAAATAGTACGATGCATAGGAACCTTTGATAGCCTACATGAGAAGGTTCGGAGTAAACTTAGACGACATTGGCACATATTATTATCAGACGAAGAGCTAAAATAAATAATCCCTCCCAAAACGGCTATCACATATAGAAGGGGTCAAAATCAAAAAGAAAAATTTGCACACAGCCACTTTACACGATATCAAAAAGAAACTACACATACAGTACAGACCAAAATTTTTGACACACCTTCTCATTCAAAGAGTTTTCTTTATTTTCATGACTATGAAGGCATCAAAACTATGAATTAACACATGTGGAATTATATACATAACAAACAAGTGTGAAACAACTGAAAATATGTCATATTCTAGGTTCTTCAAAGTAGCCACCTTTTGCTTTGATTACTGCTTTGCACACTCTTGGCATTCTCTTGATGAGCTTCAAGAGGTAGTCCCCTGAAATGGTCTTCACTTCACAGGGCACACCTGTCAGGTTTAATAAGTGGGATTTCTTGCCTTATAAATGGGGTTGGGACCATCAGTGGCGTTGAGGAGAAGTCAGGTGGATACACAGCTGATAGTCCTACTGAATAGACTGTTAGAATTTGTATTATGGCAAAAAAAAAGCAGCTAAGTAAAGAAAAACGAGTGGCCATCATTACTTTAAGAAATTAAGGTCAGTCAGTCAGCCGAAAAATTGGCAAAACTTTGAAAGTAAGGGCTATTTGACCATGAAGGAGAGTGATGGGGTGCTGCGCCAGATGACCTGGCCTCCACAGTCACCGGACCTGAACCCAATCGAGATGGTTTGGGGTAAGCTGGACCACAGAGTGAAGGCAAAAGGGCCAACAAGTGCTAAGCATCTCTGGGAACTCCTTCAAGACTGTTGGAAGACCATTTCAGGGGGCTACCTCTTGAAGCTCATCAAGAGAATGCCAAGAGTGTGCAAAGCAGTAATCAAAGCAAAAGGTGGCTACTTTGAAGAACCTAGAATATGACATATTTTCAGTTGTTTCACACTTGTTTGTTATGTATATAATTCCACATGTGTTAATTCATAGTTTTGATGCCTTCATAGTCATGAAAATAAAGAAAACTCTTTGAATGAGAATGTGTGTCCAAACTTTTGGTCTGTACTGTACGTGGTTAACTACAAAAGGATGTTACCCCTGTGGTGATTGTATTTTTTGTGAAAAAATGATACCAAAGAAGGACTTTTTGAATCCAGTGGATAACAAAAAATACCAAATAAAAGAATACATCCACTGCAAATCCACAGGAGTTATTTATGCCATTCAGTGTGGATGCCCTAAACTGTATATAGGTAAAACTATACAAGAACTCAGAAGACGGATATCAAAACATCTTCGTAAGTACCATCAATACTGACTCTGACACTTCCCTTTCCAGACATATACAAACTAAACATAAAGGCAGCATTCAGACCCTAAAAGTGTGGGGGATTCAGAAAATGAAGTTAGGTCCCAGAATGGGAAACTTGGATAGAAAATTACAACAGGAGGAAGCGAGATGGATTTACCGTCTGAGAAGTCTGGCCCCACTTGGATTGAATGATGGGTTTACATATGCATCGTTCCTCTGACAAATTAGTGAGATCCCTTGGAACTAAAACAAAAATGAAAACAGGTATTAATAAATGAATCATACTATCTATTTAATAATAGAACAAATAAAACAGTAAGGTAGGAAACCAGACCTAAAACCAAAAATGAGATATAAAAACAGCCTAGGGGGTAGTACAGTCTACACACTCTAAGTTTGGATGTAGATATCAGGCCAGAATCATCAGGTCTAGTAAAGAAGTCTACTGACATGCACATAGGGGATCAATAAGACACTATCATCTAAGTCCCAGCGCATGAGCAATAGCAAGCAAGAAGAAATACAATGTCTAAATTCAAAGACTTGCGCAGTCTGGTGTAACAACCCATAGAGTATAAATTCAAAGTTAACAATAATCTACAGAGGATAAGTCCAAAGTCCTGCGCAATAAGAACCCGAATTGTTCCAATTCAGAGGCTAAGTTCTTCAGCATGCGCAATGATAACTATTTACTAACAGAATGGTATAAGTTCTAACGCATGCGCTGTAATAAGATTTATTTCTAAAACATGCGCAGTAAAGATGGATCAGATAACATGGTCTAGGTTCTAGCGCATGAGCAATAGTAACCTAGTGTGGTGCAATAATCCACAAAGTTTAAGTCCAAAGTCATGCGTAATAAGAACTTGAATAGCTCTTATACATGCGCAATGAGAACTACTTATGAGCAGAATGGCACAAGTTCTAACGCATGCGCCGTAATAAGTTCTTCTTCTGAATTGGAGAAAAGTTCACAGACATGCGCACTGGAAAGAAATATTGTTCGTACATTCTAAGATTGAACACAGGTGCAATAGTTAAGATCTACCAAGTTCTGCATATAAGTCCACTAACATGCGCAGTAGAGATGGATAAGACAATATTGTCTAAGTTCTAGCGCATGAGTTTTAGCTAATCCAAGTATAAAGACATGCGTAATGTGATGAAAAAACCCACAAAGGATAAGCTCAAAGTTAGCACATTAAGAACTGAATCTATTCTCATTCAGATTCTAAGGCCTCTTTCACACGGGCATCATGTTTTTTGCCCGGATAAGATGCGGGTGCATTGCGGGAAAATGCGCGATTTTTCCGCGCGAGTGCAAAACATTGTAATGCGTTTTGCACGCGCGTGAGAAAAATCAACATGTTTGGTACCCAAACCCGAACTTCTTCACAGAAGTTCGGGTTTGGGTTAGATGTTCTGTAGATTGTATTATTTTCCCTTATAACAAGGTTATAAGGGAAAATAATAGCATTCTTAATACAGAATGCATAGTACAATAGGGATTGAGGGGTTAAAAAATATATATAATAATTTAACTCACCTTAATCCACTTGATCGCGCAGCCCGGCTTCTCCTCTATCTTCTTCTTTGCTGTGCACAGGAATAGGACCTATGATGACGTCACTGTGCTCATCACATGCTCCAATCACATGGTTCACCACCATGGTGAGGGATCATGTGATTGGACCATGTGATGTGACGTCACCACAGGTCCTTAGCCGGCAGCTCAACATTACAGAAGAAGACAGAGATCCGCAACTACGAGATCAAGTAGACTCGGTGAGTTAATTTTTTTTTATTTTTAACCCCCCCATCACTATTTTACTTTGCATTCTGTATTCAGAATGCTATTATTTTCCCTTATAACCATGTTATAAGGGAAAATAATACAGATCGGGTCCCCAGAAATTGTGTTGATGTCTGGTGAACGCAGTAACCGGGTCATTGCAGCAGATTTCAATGCAAGACACCCTACGAGACCACCCATCTCCCATGCTACAGTTAGCAAACTGCTTGCTAAGTTACGTGAAACTGGTTCAGTGTTGGGTTTGCCAAAATGTGGACGCATGAAATGTGTCTCTAATGAAGAAACATCAGTGGCTGTCCTAGCTTCATTCAGCAAGAGCCCACAGCGTAGCACTCGGCGCATGTCACCGGAGAGTGGCATTAGTCGAACATCCCTTCGATGGATATTAGCTACTCACAAATGGCGCCCTTACAAACTCCAGCTACTGCAGCATCTCAACGAGGATGAGCCAGATCGGCGCACTGAATTTGCAGAATGGGCAAAACAAAAATTGGAACAGGACCCTCAGTTTACGCAGAAGATTTTGTTCAGTGATGAGGCAAACTTTTATGTGAATGGTGAAGTTAACAAACAAAACCACCGCTATTGGTCTGACACTAACCCACATTGGATAGATCCCTCCAAGACTGTTTGATGGTATGGTGTGGTATATGGGGTACAAAGATAGTGGGGCCATTCTTCATCAATGGAAACCTCAAGGCCACGGGATATGCGAAATTGCTACATGATGATGTGTTTCCCTCTTTATGCACTGAAGCTGGCACGTTCCCTGAGTTTTTCCAGCAAGATGGTGTTCCACCACATTATGGGTGTCAGGTCCGAGCATTCCTAGATGAACAGTTTTCTGGAAAGTGGATTGGTCGTCGTGGGACAGTTGAATGGCCCCCAAGGTCTCCCGATCTGACCCCCTTAGACTTTTATCTTTGGGGTCATCTGAAGGCAATCGTCTATGCTGTGAAGATACGAGATGTGCAGCACCTGAAACTACGGATACTGGAAGCCTGTGCTAGCATTTCTCCTGCGGTGTTGCTATCAGTGTGTGAAGAGTGGGAGAAGAGGGTTGCATTGACAATCCAACACAATGGGCAGCACATTGAACACATTTTATAAGTGGTCAGAAACTTGTAAATAACTCATGAAAGAATAAAGTTACGTTAAAACCAAGCACACCATTGTTTTTCTTGTGAAATTCCCAATAAGTTTGATGTGTCACATGACCCTCTTCCTATTGAAAAAACAAAAGTTGGATTCAAAATGGCCGACTTCAAAATGGCCACCATGGTCACCACACATCTTGAAAAGTTTCCCCCCTCACATATACTAATGTGCCACAAACAGGAGGTTAATATCACCAACCATTCCCATTTTATTAAGGTGTATCCATATAAATGGCCCACCCTGTATTCACCCCCCTTGAGTTTTTTCGTATTTTGGTACCTCACAACCTGGAATTAACATAAATTGTTTGAGGATTTGCATCATGTAATTTACAGATCATGCCGACAACTTTGAAGATTTTTTTTTATTGTGAAGCAAACAACAAATAGGACAAAATAACAGAAAAAGCCAATGTGCATAACTATTCACCCCCCTAAAGTCAATATTTTGTAGAGCCACCTTTTGTGGCAATCACAGCTCCAAGTCACTTTGGATAAGTCTCTATGAGCTTGCCACATCTTACCACTGGGATTTTTGCCCATTCCCCCTTGCAGAACTGCTCCAGCTCCTTCAAGTTGGATGTTTGCGCTTGTGAACAGCAATCTTTAAGTCTGACCCCAGATTTTCTATTGGATTGAGATCTGGGCTGTGACTCGGCCATTCCAACACATTTACATGTTTCCCCTTAAACCACTCAAGTGTTGCTTTAGCAGTGTGTTTGGGGTCATTGTCCTGCTGAAAGGTGAGCCTCCGTCCTAGCCTCAGATCACGCACAGAGTGGTATAGGTTTTGCTCAAGAATATCCCTGTATTTAGCACCGTCCATCTTTCCCTCAGCTCTGACCAGTTTCCCAGTCCCATGCCCCCAGTATGATGCTGCCACCACCATGTCTCACTGTGGGGATGGTGTTCTTTGGGTGATGTGGTGGGTTTCCACCAGACATAGTGTTTTCTTTCATAGTGTTTTCTTTGATAGCCGAAAAGTTCAATTTTAGTCTCATCAGACCAGAGCACCTTCCTCCATACATTTTGGGATTCTCCCACATGTCTTTTCGTAAACTCACAACGAGCCTTTTTGTTTTTAGCTGACAGTAATGGCTTTCTTCCGGCCACTCTGCCATAAAGCCCAACTCTATGGAGCGTACGGCTTATTGTCATCCTCTGTACAGATACTCCAGTCTCTGCTGTGGAACTCTGCAGCTCCTCCAGGGTTACCTTAGGTCTCTGTGCTGCTTCTCTGATTAATGCCCTCCTTGCCCGGTCCGTGAGTTTTGGTGGGCGGCCGTCTCTTGGCAGGTTTGCTGTTGTGCCATGTTCTTTCCATTTGGTTATGATAGATTTGATGGTGCTTCTAGGGATCATCAAAGATTTGGATTTTTTTTATAACCTAACCCTGACTTGTACTTCTCAACAACATTGTCCCTTACTTGTTTGGAGAGTTCCTTGGTCTTCATGGCAGTGTTTGGCCAGTGATGCCTCTTGCTTAAGTGTTGAGGCCTCTGGGGCCTTTCAAAAAAGGTGTGTATATGTAATGACAGATCATGTGACACTTAGATTGCACACAGGTGGACATCATGTCACTAATTATGTGACTTCTGAAGGTAATTGGTTGCACCAGAGCTTTTTATGGGCTTCCTAACAAAGGGGGTGAATTCATACGCACATGCCAATTTTCTGTTTTCTATTTCTAAACAATAGTTTTATTTATATATTTTTCTCATTTCACTTCACCAACTTAGACTATTGTGTTCTGATCCATCACATAAAATTCAGATTAACAAAACATTGAACTTAAGGCTGTAATGTAACAAAACATGAAAAAAGTCAAGGGGGTGAATACTTTTGCAAGGCACTGTAAATCCACGACAGCAAATCTGCTGCTAATCAGTCACATGTGAACCCAGCCTAAGGAGTTGTGTAGAATTAAACCCACGGCTGCTTCCTGGGAGTAGCAGCACCACACATGGCCATGTGTCGAGCTGTGTATGGTAGAAAGCAGTTTCCAATTTTTTTTTTCATTTCTTCTTTTGACATTATTTCACTTGTTACAATCATGCACTTTGTTGTTTCTTCACAATGTACTTTCATGATCACCTGTTATTTGGATTCTTCTTTGATGTATTTGCATTGCCCAGGGATGCCAATGGCATGGTTTGTTGCTGGGTGACGGGCGCGTGACTTATTTTCTGAGTATAGCACTGTCACTTGCGACATCTCAGGTGTGCATTCCAAGGACGATGCGAAGTGACTCACGGCAATTTGTCTTCATCAGGTGAACCACTGCTATATTTAGTAAATTGCCTATATAGACCTATATATACCCTTAGCTTTTAACATTTACCTCCTTCCTGATTAATTGTTTATCTATTAATCAATGTGGACACGCCAAACACAGTAGAATGAGACAGGTGTATCACCCCAATTTGTGAATCAGGGCCTATAAGAATTGCTTATATATTAGACAATGTGGAGACACCACAAACAGTAGAATGAGACAGGTGTATCACCCCAATTTTTTAATCAGGGACTAACAGAATTGGTTATCTATGAATAAATGTGGACATGCCACAAACAGTAGAATGAGACAGGTGTACAGGTGTATTACTCCCAAGAGGGAGTAATAGAATTGGTTTTCTATTAATCAATGTGGACACCGTTCATTTGCACTACAAATGATTCAACCTGCAACAGATTCAACAGATTAAGGGGGTCCTTTATAAAGGTGAAATATGCCTAGGCCCAGGTTTTAATCACAGCATATTGTCTTAAGAAATATCCAGTTTTTCACCATAACATCTTTGCCTGGAGTTTATTCAAACTTTTCCAACATTTATATTAAAGGGGCTGTTCTGAGTCTATTTGAATAATAAAAAAAAAGTTACCTTTACTATCTGAAAGCTCCTCCATCCCAGCGCCACTGCTCCGTCCCGTTTCTTGATTGTATTGCTTACTGCTGCAGCCAATCGCTGGCCTCAGTGGTCTCATGCCATGTACTGCTAGGTTCATTGATTGGCTGCAGGAGTCACATGTGGTTTACGAGCATGTCATCCTAAACATGATGTCATGGCTGCAGCGGTGGGGAGGATAGGAGCAGCAGCACTGGGACGAGTGTTGGAGAGATCTGGATGTAGAGTATAAGATTTTTTTTTTAATTATTACTTTAATACCTTCCCTGCCTTTAAAAAAAACTCAGACAATCCCTTTTATGTTTTAGACAGTGTCCCACCGTAGCATCTTGCCCTAAAGGGATAGCCCAAACACATCATCCATGTGTGACCAGGGCAGGCAAGATCACATCAGAAGTGGTTAAAATTCACCAAAATTCAAGGCCGTGGTGTAAAAGAATGCATGATAAAGAACAGTAGAGCAATGTAGGCATATGCAAAAAACAATGCCATAGATATAAAATGTGTGACGCTAAATAAATAAACATTGCCACCTGCCTGTTGAGAAATCTGAGGTACTCACCCATCCATCAGAGACATTGTGAATGGGCAAGTCCCTGTACAGAGCTGATGAGAATGGAACAGATGACTAGACTGTCCATGGAAGTGAACAGGTCTAGTGATTTGTCCTGTCCATCCTTTCTATACTGTGGTCCAAAACGTCTTGGTCTGGAGTGTCTCGCAAGACTTTCCCGATGACATCTTGGGCAGGGTCCCACCAAAACATCTTAGGTAGGATCTCATCATTACATATTAAGCAGGCTCTTCCAATATCTTTGTCAGGCTTTCCCCATAAAATCTTGGCCTGGAGAGGTTGATCAGATCTTCTCAATCCACGTTGGACAGGTTTTTAACATGACATTAGTGGCAGACTCTCACTATAACGTCTTGAACAGATTGTTACCCTACCATCTATGCCAGGGTCCCACCAAAACATCTTGACCATGAGTTTTCCCAGGCTTTTGCAGCAAAAACTCAGTCTAGAATACCATTTTGTTGTAATGCATGCCCCGATTACCACAATAACATCTTGGGCAGACTTTCATCATAACATCTACACATGACCTTGGACAGAATCTCAACATAATATCTTGAACCTGATGTTACATTAACATCTTGGCCTAAGGAGCTTGCTAGGTTCATCCAATACCTTGGACAGGATCTTACCATAACATCTTGGCCATGATCCTACCATAATATCTTAGTCTGGAAGATTTACCAAGAGTTTCCCAATAACACCTTGGACAGACTCCAACCCTATCTTCCTGGTTGAGATCTTACCATAACATCTTGACTAGTAGTTTCCTCAGGCTTTTAAAACAACCTCTTGGCCCAGAATTAGTCACACTCACAGCTACATATAGCACGGATTTGGGGATTTCTCAGGTCTCCAACATTTTAATGTTAGGAGGTGCAGTCCTTGGATGACTGAGACACCAAGAAGTATCTAGAACGTTAACAAAACTCAGAATTTATTGGATTAAAACCTGGAGAATGGAAAGTGTTGATCCTGAGAATTTACAGCAAACAGAAGATATAATTTATTTTCAGTGTTAGAGTTGGAGAGTGAACCTACCATATGGCATGAGAAATTTACCAGTGAATTAATTCCATTCTAATCAAGTTCCATGGAGTAACATTAATTAGAACTAGTTAATTTCACATTATCTTCCCCCACTTTTTTTTAGCGGAGAAATCAGTATTTCGTTATTTACAATGTATATATTGAGCTGGGATGATGCATATTCAAGTGGCTTGATGATAACCTCACAACTAATTACAATTTCTATAAACCATGAATAAGTGGAAGAAGAAACATCATTCATCCGATGGACTTATTTACAGAAGCAATTGACGAAGTGAGTTTAGCTCCTCAGGAAAAAAGCAATTAATAAATATAAAAGATATTTACTCATAATTATGGGCCAAGGAGAAGCCGCCATTACCGCCTGGATGACAAATATTTCCTGCATCAACAAGGAACACAATCTTCTTATCGTAATGGAGGGGACTATGAGACAGAGAGCTCCACCTCTGAAAGGTCTTTAAGGCACCCACAAACCCAAGTCCATGGGAAGCTCCATGGTGGAGCAGCCATCATATACTGACTCCCCAAAATTAATTTGAAAATTACAGGAAAATTCCTATAATCTAAGATTCATTAAATTTGAGTGTTGAGCTAAGGAAATATGCCTGGTCTGAAGCAGTCCAACAGGGGAGATGAAAGGCTGTTAAAGGGATTATGTAATGAACCTACCTCACCTACGTAGCTCCTTCAATGTTCTCCTGGCATGCTTTCCCTAATGGTGCATGGAGTCCAGAGGAGCATGCCAATTTATTCTTTATATTTCTTGGAGATTGGAGACACAGGAGATACAGTGTACGGTTTATATGCAGTGCTTTGACCCTGAGTAGTCATGTTGCTTGACTCTGCTGTTTTGGGGGGCAGTATCTGTCTATAAGATCTTGACTACAGTTGAGTGGACACCTGGATGTTCAGGTTCAACGGGTTTGCCCGAAATTCACAAAAAAGCTCGAGTTCGGGACCCGAACTTGACCCCGAACCCGAACCCTATTGAAGTCAATGGAGACCCGAACTTTTGAGCACTAAAATGGCTGTAAAAAAGTCATGGAAAGGGCTAGAGGGATGCATATGGCAGCAAAATGTGGTTAAGAGCATGGCAAGTGCTCTGCAAAAAAATGTGGATAGGGAAATGACTTCAAATAACATAAAATACGTAAAAATAAAAAATAATAGTCTTGATCTTGGAGGACAAGGTCCATATGGAGTAGGAGGTTGAGGAGGCGGGGGATGTGGCGGTGTAGGTGGAAGCGGCGGTGGTGGAGGAGGTAGCCAACACTGTTTTTTGGTTTAAATTGGGGTACACACCAAAACATTGGGAAATATAACCTGTTATAACCCCCTCCAGCCGTGCTAAACAAACATTCAGACAATACACTGGCTGCAGGGCAGGCCAGCACCTCCAAGGCGTAAAGGGCAAGCTCAGGCCATGTGCCCAATTTGTAGACCCAGAAGTTGAAGGGGGCAGACCCATCAGTCAGTACGTGTAGGCGTGTGCACACATACTGCTCCACCATGTCGCACGTCCCCTTGATGTTCACGATCCAATTGGATATCTGCTCTATCAACTTTCGATGTTCTTTTCTGCGCCTACCAAGTTGATTATGGTTAGCGGGGAATCAAGGTTCCACGCCGGAGAGGGAGCGTGATAAATGGAGACATAAAGGTCAATGGCTGCAATGTGATTGAGCTGAAATATGGGACAAATTATTAAAGGAGAAGGATCGAATTAAAGGGCCAATTAAAGACGAATTTTACAAATTTAAGTCCCTGTCACCTTTGCAGAGCTGGGGTTTTTCATCGCCAGAAATGGGTTAATGTCACCCACCAGTGGAACAGATGATTTTTTAACTTATGCAGAGCAGGGGTTTATTCATGGCAAAAATGGTAAAATGTCACACAAGAATGTAACAGAAAAATTTGTAAAATTTATTAACCTGTCTAATAGGTAGAGCAGGGGTATATCACAGCCCAAAATTGGCGAATTTCACCCGAATATGTAACAGACAAATTAATGAATTTTTTTTATCTGTCTACTAGGTATAGCAGTGAATAAAGACAGGTTAGGTAAAAGTGCGTTAAACAACAAATGGCAAAAGCCCCTCTAGCAGGAAGCTAGCTCAGAAATAACTAGGAAAACCTATAAACGAACACTGAGACTGATTAGCTATAAAAATATTTTTTATTAGAATACATGGTTAAAAAACATATAATGGGAGATGACAAACAAATCAATATCAAAAGTGCGGTACAACCCTGGGAGATATGGGTAAGAGGTGTGACATAAAACAGAGCCTGAGAAGAGAATGTAGAGATAGATCTATTGGGTAAGCATCTAATCAGTAAAGTGCAAAAGTGCCGTATAAGTAAAGTGCATGTGCAAGCCACATGTAAACAGCAAAAGTCACGACTCTACCCTACTAAAAGGCTCATAGATAGTACATATTGTAGACTCAATATAGATGTAAATGGTCACATACCGTTAATCAAAATGATATCTCCACAGGAAGACCGCATACCCCGATGCGTGTTTCGGTGGAAACTTTCCTCTGGGGCATCTCTTCCACTTCTGGGGCAGGGCTAGGTGGATGGCCCTGGGAAACCCTGCTAACAGAGTCATCAAAAAGCAGAAGAGACTGCTGCATGACTTGGGGCTCAGACTGCTTGGCTGATTTGCAAGGGGGTGAGGTGAAAGACTGATGGACATCGGCTGCAGGTGCCAACTCTGATCTTTCAGCAGAAGCCTGGGTGGGAGACAATGTGAAGGAACTGTATCCACTGTCAGCCACCCAATCTACTATCGCCTGTACATGTTAAGGCCTCACCATTCGTAGAGCAGCATTAGGCCCGACCAAATACCGCTGCAGGTTCTGTCGCCTACTCGCACCTGAGGAAGGGGTTTCACTTGTGCGTGTGGCTGGCACAGATCGACCACGTCCTCTCCCTGCAACAGGAGCTCCACCAGCAGCACCACGACCTGGGCCACGTCCCTTATTTGATGCTCTCCTCATATTTCTCAAATTTAGGATCTTGCCCTAAATGGTTGTTTTTTTAATAACAGAATAGAACAACAGTATCTAAAGGGTGTATCTCACACTGACAGATGCAGTCAAGGCACAAATTAAGTATTTTGCCCAAAAAGGGTGTTTTCTAATAACAGAATATGACAGCAGTATATAATGCTTGAATTTCACACGTACAGATGCAGCAAGGGCTGTAAAATTTTGTATTTTGCCCAAAAAGGGTATTTTTTAAAATCCTGAAAATTAAAGCTGTATTTCTAGCTTAAATCTAACACTGACAAATGCTGCAGAGGCACCAGATGTAGGATATTGCCAAAAAAAGGTGTTTTTTTAAACCCAGATTATTATTGCAGTATTTTAAGCTTGGATTTGAATGTCACAAAAGCACAGATGCAATGCTGGTGCACTGAGCTTGCCTAAAATGACCGCCGCCGCCCACCTAACTAACAGACGGATAAAAGTTGTTTTTCTCTGTCACTGGGCTCAGGGCAGGGTAAAAAGATTGTGCACTGCACCCACACAACTATATCTAGCAACAGCATCCTCTCCCTACACTAGTAACAGCAGAGTGACGTGCAGCGCTATGTGACTCCAGCTTATATAGAGCCTGGGTCACTTGCTGCACTGGCCAATCACAGCCATGCCATTAGTAGGCATGGCTGTGATGGCTTCTAAGGGCACAAAGTTAAACGCTTGTCGATTGGCTGATCTGCCTTTCAAAAAGCGCCATAAAATAGCTGAACACCGAACCCGAACTGTTACTTAAATGTTCGAGTTCGGGTCCGGGATCCAAAAACCCTAAAGTTCGGTACGAACCCGAACTTTACAGTTCTTGTTCACTCAACCCAACTCTTGACCCCATTTGTTGAAACCTTCCATTGCTATTTGCCCACCATCTCCTCCTTTATCCTTCCCCTCCCTAGTTTTTGTATGCAGAGAAATAACTACAAGACATTTAACATCCATGGGGGCCAACAGACCACCAAGATCCAACATGAATTGGAATGAATTGCCTTAGGTCCCTCAAAGTAAGTGACGATCCTTGTAGCTGCTCCCCACCCTGGCTAATAACAAGGGTCCAAACTTAAGGACCATGTCTATGAATTAATTGAAAATAGGTCTTCTAAACTAGAAATCCCCTTTAACTATTTTATAATAGTCAGTTCTCGGGGTTCCAGCGTCTGCACTTGTGTTACTCTATGTGGAGGTTGCATTATATGACCATATGGCTGGTGTGAAGCTCTGCTCATTAACCAACCTTTTCTCAGGTGTCAGGAGTCATAGTCAGAGGCAAAAATGCATAAGAAAACATGTCTGATCATTGTAATAATTGTTTCGTCAAGACGTTTTCATGACCTTGCATAACCACAGGAGGCACCGTCTCAGCAGAAAACAAAGTCCATGGGCACCTTGGTTACTCAGCAGAACAGATATTGCTCACAATGGAGATTTAAAAATAGATGTCTTACAATAGCAACAGTGATTAGCATATAGATTGGCACTTGGATTCTGGGATGCGTTTACAGCACAGATGTGTATATGGAAAAAAAGTATTGGTCACCTCCAAATTCCATCTCCAGGAGCTTCTATGACATCCCATTCTACATCCATAGGCATTAATATGGAGTCATCCCCTTTTTGTTCCTCTGGAAAGGAGTTCTACGAGATTTTGGAGGGTGTCTGTGGGAATTTTTGCCCCTTCCTCTGAAAGATCATTTGTATGGTCAAACCCTGATGTTGAAGGAGAAGGCCCACTCGCAGTCTCTGCTCTGGTGTTGGATGGGGTTGAGGTAAGGGTTCTCTGTGGCAAGCATTTATCGAGCTTGCTTTGTGCACTGGGGTGTAGTCATGGAGGACCAGAAAAGGGCCTTCCCCAAACTGTTCCTACAAACCTGGAAGCATACAATTCTCTACAATGTCTTATCTGCTGAAGCATTAAGATTTCTCTTCACTGGAACTAAGGGGCTGAGTATGACCCCTGAAGACCCCCATATTATTACCCCTCCTCCACCAGACTTTACAGCTGGCACAATGCAGTCTGGCGGGAAATGTTCTTCTGGCAATCACCAGTCTCATCCCTCAGACCACTAGATAGAGAAGTGTGATTGATCATGTACAGAAGTAATCTCCGCTGCCCCAGAGTTCCGTGGTGGTGTGCTTTACACCGCTCCATCCCATACTTGGCATTGTGTTTGGGGATGGAAGACTTTCATGCAGCAGCCAGTTATGGATTCAGCAGACATTGTGGCTGAGATAATGCCCACTGGTGATGGTGGAATATCTAGGAGGGAAGACATTTCAGGAAGTGACTGGAGTTCAGGGAGGTCTTTACAATGAGACAGTCTGTCACCAATGTCTGTAAAAGTGACTGCATGGCTAGAGGCTGGATCTTTTACACCTGGGGTAATGGTAGACCGCATGGCTAGAGGCTGGATCTTTTACACCTGGGGTAATAGTAGACCGCATGGCTAGAGGCTGGATCTTTTACACCTGTGGTAATGGTAAACCGCATGGCCGGGGACTGGATGTTATACACCTGTGGTAATGGTAGACCGCATGGCAAGAGGCTAGATTTTATACACCTGTGGTAAAGGTAGCCCGCATGGCTAGAGGCTGGATCTTTTACACCTGGGGTAATGGTAGACTGCATGGCCGGGGGCTGGATGTTATATGCATGTGCTAATGACAGACTGCACTGCTAGAGGCTGGATGTTATACATCTGTGGTATTTAGTATATATAAAGTGTGCATACTGTATATAGTGTGTATCTACAGTAGTGTAATGAATAGTGTGTATATACATTACTCCCAAAAAGTTAGGGATATTTGCCTTTCGGGTGAAATGTATGGAAAACATAAAACGCTCCAGTGATATTATATCATGAATGTCGGGCATTTAAGTAGAAACAGCGATGGTGATTTCCTCATCTTTAAATTATTTATTGACACAAAAGCAGACCCCAGTGCTGGTATACCGCCACAAAATGTCAGTGTCCCAGGAACTTGTCATGTGGCCTTGAGCATCAATTACAGCTTGGCAATGACATCTCCTGCTGTTCACAAGTCGACTTATTGTCTGCTTAGGCATGGCATCCCACTTTTCTTGAAGGGCGGCCCTCAGGTCATTGAGGTTCTGGGGTACAGAGTTACGAGCCTTTAAACGGTGACTCCGCTGATCCCATAGGTTTTCAATGGGATTCAGGTCTGGAGAAAGTGCAGGCCACTCCATGTGAGGTCCCCTAGTCTCCAGGAGCCGTTCTCTAATGATGCGACCTCGATGAGCTGGAGCATTGTCGTCCATGAAGATGAAATTAGGCCTGTGTTGTTCCTGCAGAGGCACAATGACTGGATTAATGATGTTCTTCAAGTAGTATGGGCTTGTGTCTGGACTATTCACAAAGTGTAGAGCAGTTCTGTACTGACAAGACATACCTGCCCGCATTGTACCACCACCACCACCAAGGCTCGTCTGGTGACAACTGTGGCTGATTCATAGCGCTCTCCTTGACGTCTCCAACATTGTTGGCGGCCATCATTTCTGCTCAGCGTGAATCGACTTTCATCAGTGAACAGCACTGAGGACCACTGGGCCCTTGTCCAACGTATTCGGCAGATAGAAAAAAGAAACGCGGCACTCACCAGGATCAGGCAAATCTTCAAGAAGCTTTATTGCTTACATAGTGGTATGGAGGCACGGGTTGGGGAGCGGGATGGCCAGGAGGTGTGAGCCGGCGGTGACGGCCGTTTTGCGCGTATCTCGTGCTTCCTCGGACCGCTTGTGACGCACAGGCGCACCGCCGTGCATTAAAGAGCATGCCGCGGGTCATCACCATGGTGACCATCGACGCTCCACAGGTGCGCTACTGTAGCGGATACAAAAAGGAAAGAGAAACATTATAACAACATGCAAATGAGCACTGAGACAAATCATAGCAACAAAATAGCTAGCCGGGAGGCAACAAATTCACAAAAACACAACAAGTGGAACACTTAACTTCTAAGGATGAAGGATGATGGATGATCAGGACTTCAACTAGAACCACACTCCAGCTCTTCCAACACCAAATGAAGCGATGGGTGAAGTCAAACTAAATAGGGGGAGGTAAAGGTCACATGATCCACACCTGAACAGGAGGTGTGGACATACCAACAACACACAGACAAAGTGAAACCAAAAGATGCTGTCAGATCACTAATGGGCAGATAATCTTGCAGACCTTCTCAAACCTGTCACGGGTGTGACAATAACAAGGGCCTGGGTTACCTGCTGCTGGTTCACATTTCTTGCTCCATGTTTACATTCCAGTTTTATTCTATCCCTTACATATTTCTAAACAGAAGGGAACAAGCGCTATAAACTTGCTCCATGTTTCCATTACTTTCTCCAGGTTTCTGATGTTTTCTCTATATTGATACTGCCTGTTCTGTGTTTGCTCGCCTTGCTTCATGTTTACATAGCTTATGCCATGTTTTCTCTGCTTACCCATGTCTATACTGTCTGCTCCCTGCTTGTTCCACATTTTCAGACCATCTTCCATGTCTGCGCTGTTTGTTTTTACATGGTTTGTAAAGCTAAAAATACCATCATACCCTTTAAGAGCGGCGTGTATTGATCGGGGACTCCTTGTGTCGGCCTCTTTGTGTTTACGCCGCTTTTAATCTTATGAGCAGAACATAAAATTGTTGAGCTGCTTGAAACTCTTGACCTTTTACAATCAAGGCTTCGGAGAACTTTTGATCTGATTATATTTTTCTTCCTCCGGCGTCTATGACAGCTTTTCCCAGAGGCGAGCGGATGTCTGCGGTGATGTCACTGCTGCTCGCTGCCGCACAGTTAGTGGTGTCCTGTAGAACAAGATGATCCCGCCATTCTCTGCAAGCTCCATTCTGCTCTATGGGCAGCAAAACTGGATAAGGTCTAATAGCCCCTCCACCCAGATTTAAAGGGAAGCTGATATGGTTTCTTGAGGACTTGGGAATCTGTGCAATATCTTATCTAAGCCAAATTAGTGAGCCTGCCATCATTAAGACAGGCCATCTTATGATCCAAAAAAAAATCTTAAAATGCATGTTTTAGTCCCAGACTACAGGGGTGGAAATACCGTGGTATCCGTGGTAGTCACAGTTGTGAGGCCAGAAGAAGTAGGAGGGACTGGGCCTTTAGACCCAGCTCTCCCCTGCTAGACTGTGTGTGTATATATATATATATATATATAAAAAAGGAAAAAAATGGCAGCACCGTCACAGATGAAAAAAATGAATAAAGGGTGCAAAAAGCCCAGTATGGATATAAGCCAATCCAGTAAAATGCAAGCGATGAAAAAAAGGGCAGCACTCCAATAGATAAAAATAAAAATAACTTTATTTACCCATAAGGCTGTTGCGACGTTTCGGCTCTTACACAGGAGCCTTCCTCAAGCAGTGTGTACAAACCAAACTCTGGACATATATAGTGTTACAGCTAACCATATGGTTTTTTATATATATATATGTAACGTCCCTAGCAGAGGCATCTGGGCTATCCCTTGCCCCTAAAGAGGTTTCTATGAAATATGTCCCTCTTATAGAGCAAGTAGTTGTGATGCCAGTTGCAGTTAAGCAATGAGGACATGGAGTCTCCTTTGTAAATGGTAGTGTTGGTACCCAGATTAGGATTGCCAGAGTGGTGTAGAGTGGCCTACAGTCTCTCTGAAGGTGTTGTATGCACGTGTCACGATGATCCTACCTGGATATCCTTGGATCCCAGACGTGGTGGTCCGAAGCAAGTGCAAAAAAGGGGTTGATTAACTTGGATGGTGAAGGAAGTAGAATAAACGGAGTCCAGACTTTGCATTAATGTAGAACACAACTTTACTTGGCATAAAACGGTAATCCAAACAGTTTCCAAACGGTATCTTGGTCATCAGTAGGTATTGGCTTAACTTTGGCAGGCAAACACTTCTGCAACAACCTCAGGTCTGCTATGCTGTAGCTCTCTCAGCTCTGCTATGCTAGCTGTGTTAAATAGGAACTTTCCTCTTCTGCTGGAACTTAGTTTAGCTGTAGTCTGTCTCTTACTTTATCTTTACTCCTAGGAACTTTTTCCTGGCTTCAAGCTCTCTTAGCTTGGGCAATGCGAGCCCAGGAGGGATCAAGCAACCATGTAGAACTTGCAGGCAGTGCTCTGCTAGCTGACACACAACCTTTCCCTTGGAAGGGAAAACTAGACTGACTTCACTAACTAACTCCCCCCTCTCTAGAGAGCGCTGGAAGGAACTAGAAGGTTCCTCTCCAGGGAAACTATCATTGCCAATGTTGCCGCCATCTGCTGGTGAACCAGGCACATTACACTTTAACAGTAGTTTATAAGGAAATATTCATACACATTTTGTGGGACATGGAAATAAACACACATGATGACACAGGATGCACCATTAAAGATAGTGGGTGGCCCAAAAGAGGTGGTAATGCCACTCTGGATCATTACATATATATATATATATATATATAAATATATATGTTTCCTGATCGTCCTTGGCAGCACAACACCAAAGGGTTAAGTCCCCTAGGTACAATCAGGATAGAGACACATTAAAAAGCAATGAACTAAATTAAATGATTAGTTTGCAGGCCATATAAGGCTACACATAACACCAGAGCCCTGTATTGGGTGATCAGATGGACACTTGTTTTACCTCCCTGCAGAGTACCCGATCCCTTCCAGGTTGTAGGTGGAATGGGCGCACCTCCCCTGTGTAGTCATACAGTGCCCCGTTCCACAAGCCGAGGCATGGTTCCCGGCTGATGAAGGCCAAACGGCGTGCACGTGCGGCTGGGGGGAGCTGGAGCCGTGCACATGCTGCCCGGCGAAAGCGCATTCTGGAAGTCCAGCTATTTAATCTCGTGCTGGCGGGATACCGGCGCGCTCAGCCAGAAGGCTTCACGCGCTGCTTACTGCGGTAAGTATGGTGATTCATGCGGGATCCGGGGTTGTCTGCTTGGAATTATTATTTGGGCAGTTGCAGGACATTTTTCATGTTATATGTTGCTGCCTCAGCTTGTTACCATTCATGGGCATACTAATGGTCGCTGTATGAACTTTTTTTTATACCAGGGATTTGGCTGTGTATATTTAATTCTGACTCTGTTGTGTTTTAACTAACAGATGTCTGCCTCACAAGAGGAGTCCAGCAAAAAGAAAAGAAAAACTAGACATCGATTTTGTCAAAAATGTGAGCAGCCTCTCCCTGATGAAATATCCGCAAATTTGTGCACGGATTGCATGTCCCCTGCTGCATCTGATCAGTCAGGGAATATGGACTTTCTTATGTGGTTTAAAAATCAACTTACGTCTGTTTTTGATGAAATCAAGTCAGCAAATAAGAGGCCAAGTCATGCAAACAAATCTCCCCGACCACAACTGATTTCCTCCTCCTCCTCTGACAATTGAGAACCTGTCTGAAGGTGAAATCGTGTCTGATATATCTGCTGAGGAAGTTGGAACCTGATGATTATTATATTTTGCATAAAGATAAAATACCTGAACTAATTAAAGCTGTAAAACGGACATTAGAGTCTGATAGAGATCCCTCAGGGAAGTCAAAATCAGATAAGCTTTTTTATTTTCCCAAAACAAAGAGAAATGTGTTTCCAGGTCATCCGGTCCTTAGTCAGTAGATAAAACAAGACTGGGATAAGCCTGATAGAAAATCCATCTCAGGATCTAGGCTGAACTCCATATATAAACTGGATGAAACATCTTCTGAACAGTGGGCCTCAGTGCCTAATGTTGATTTGGCAGTTGCACGTCTGTCTAAAAAAGCTATATTTCCGTCAGATGAGGCATCACTTATTAAAGACCCTATAGACAGAAAAATGTAGTCTTTATTAAAAAGAGATTATGCATCCACTTCAGCGGCCTGTGTGTGGCTGGGTTATCATCCGTACCTGTAGCCAGGACCTTAAGAATTTGGCTGTCTCAACTATCCCATGACCTGGAGGAGGGAGTGGCTAGAGAAGACATTTTAAAAAATGTTCCGGTGATGAAAGCTGCTTCAGATTTTTTTGCGATGCTCCCCTTGATATTACAAAATGTTCAGCAAACTCCATGGCCCTCACTAATGCTGCAAGAGGGGCGCTCTGGATAAAACAGTGGCCAGGAGATACATTGTCAAAAAATCACTTTTGCAATCTTCTCGCTGTTTGGGCCTCAATTTGAAAAAATCCTTGAGTCCTTGAATGAGGGAAAGGGCTCAGTATTTCCAGAATCTAAAAAGAGAATATCATTCAGGTCCTTTCGTCCCCAGAGAAAGAGATCTCCCGGATTCAGAAATAGACAGCATTTTTTCAGACAAAGATTATTTTGGGGCAAGCAGGAGAAGTCTGAATACAAAAGGAAGCCTAATCACAAACCCTCAGAGCTAAGTATCGATAGTCCTCACAGCAGCTCTGAGGCTGAAGGTATCATATGTATTCCGTACCTGGACGGTTGGCTGTTAATACCAAGTTCCAGCCAGCAGTTGAGCTTCCATCTACAAGCGGCTATACAGATGCTTTAGTCTCACGGTTTCTTCATAAACAAACAGAAATCCTCTCTGACTTTCTCACAAGTTTCTGGGTTACATGCTAAATTCTCATCGCATGACGATCAAATTGTCTCCGCAAAGAGTATCTTCTGTTCACAGAGGGATATATCAACTTCTGTCCAGAACCAAGGTCTCTATTCGTCAGGCAATGAAGATATTGGGTCTCCTGACCTCATCTATAGAAGCCGTCCCTTGGGCCAAAGCCCACATGAGAAGGTTACAAAACAATATTCTAACCAGCTGGAACAGAAATTACGGTTCATTGGACAAGAAGATAGTGATATCCTCCTCAACATGCCAGGACTTGAAATGGTGGATCTCGTCAAATCATCTACTGCAAGGCAGGGATCTGAATCCCCACCGCACGAAAATTCTCACATCGGATGCCTCCTTTTGGGGCTGGGGTGCCCATGTAGACAATCTATGGGTCCAGAAAAAGTGGACGAAAGAAGAAGCAAGGATGTCCTCCAATTGGAGAAGGCTGAGAGCAGTGAGACTACCTCTTCTTCATTTCCAAACATATCTTTCGGGTTGCAAAGTAATAGTTCAGTCAGACAATTTACCAACTGTCTACAATATCAACAAACAGGGAGGTACAAGGAGTCACAAACTTTCCAAGGAGTGTGCTATCCTGATGAGTTGGGCAGAGAGATTCACAAAGGACGTCTCGGCGTTTCATATAAGGGGAGTTCTGAACCAGTTTGCGGATCTACTCAGCCATACTCCTCTACATCCGGGAGAATGGAGCCTAAATCCGGCAGTGTTCAACAACATTCTGGCTCGCTGGGGAAAGCCATGGCTGGATGCCACGGCAACAGAACAGAACAAAAAGCTCAGTCAGTTCTGCTCCATTCATCGGTCCAGCCAGGCACTAGCAATGGACGGTCTCTCAGTCAGCTGGGAAGAAGGCCTAGTCTATGTATTTCCTCCAAACCCTCTCGTACCAAAATTCCTCAAAAAGATACGAGAAGATCGTGCAAAGGTGATAGCAGTTCTTCCGTTCTGGCCTCGGAGGACGTGGTTCTCTCTAGCCCTATCTCTCTCCAAAGGGAGAATCTGGAAGATTCCTCGCTGTCCGGACTTCTCCAGAAGGGATTTCTTTACCACAATCCCAACAGTTTACAACTGGTGGCAGTCCTTAACAACATTGGGATTCTCCTAAGAACTAGTCAATACCATGGTAGCCGCTCGTAAACCTGCAACTATAAAAATATATAACAGAGTTTTGAAAACTGGTGCCAAAGAACTTCTATTCCTGAAGATTTAAAGTCTGTTCTACAATTCCTTCAAGAAGGGTTTACTAAAGGTTTGAAAACAAATACCTTAAAAGGGCATCTTACGGCTATTAATGCCCAATTACAGGGGACATTTCCAAATAATCAAATAATACGTACCTTCTTTAAAGCCTTAAGAAACCTAAGACCTCCTGTTAGTTCTCCCGTTCCTTCCTGGGACTTGTCTGTAGTGCTCTCGACTATGTCAAAAGAACCATTCGAACCAATTGAATCCTCCTCGCTAAAGCATGTTTTTATGAAAGCTCTGTTCCTAGTCGCAATTGCATCAGCCGGACGTGTTCATGAACTGCAAGCTCTTTCATGTAAAGGTCCATATTTCAGAGATGTTGGTGATTGCTAGTGATGAGCGTCAGGGGTCATATTCGAATTTGCGATATTTAGCAAATATTTTGTAGAATATTCGTCAAATATTCGTTATATTCTACATTCTTTTTTTTTTTACTCCAAAATCGGCCAGGTAATGATCGCGTAATATGCTAATATTACGCGATCAATACAGGTGTGGGTCAAAAACGAATATATAGCACTATATTGAATATAGTGCTATCTATTAGTTTTTTTAGAATATTCGTCATTTTTTTTTCCATCTGAAGTCTTGATTCCTCCCTTCTTAAGTTGCTTGTGGGCCAAGGACTGTTCACTTCAGATTGAAAAAAAATTACAAATATTCTAAAAAACTAATATATAGCAATAGTGCTTTATGTTAGTTTTTTAGAATATTCGTCATTTTTTTCCATCTGAAGTCATGATTCCTCCCTCTTTAAGTTGCTTGTGGGCCAATGACTAATTGGCCCACAAGCAAGAAGCAGGGAGGAATCATGATTTCAGATGGAAAAAAATTACAAATATTCGAAAAACGAATATATAGCACTATATTTGAAATATTCACGAATTCTCGAAGTTGCGATATTCAAGAAAAAATTTGCTTTTCGAATATTCGCGCTCAACACTAGTGATTGCATCATTCTACGAACTACGGTATACCAGGGTTTCTTCCGAAAGTATCATCAGTGGTTAACATTAACCAAGAAATCTCTCTCCCAGTTCTTCACTCAAATCCTCAGGACCAAGTTGATTGGCATCTATTAGACGTTAAAGGGACACTGTCACTGGATTTTACTTACTGAGCTAATAACATCACCACATCAGTCTCCACGATTTACATTAAAATATACTAGTATTACTGCCCTGTGTCTTTTATTTGGTCTATAAAATCGGTTTTATTAATATGTAAAGTACCTCAATAAGGAGCTCAAGGGGACGTCCCTCCGGCAGTTGGAGCCGAGCCGCACCTATTATTTTGGAGCCCAGCACCGCCCCACTGCTAATTTATTCACTGCTCAGCGCCGTCGTAATGTTTGTGGAGCGCCCGTTTGTGCAGCTGGCGCATGCACAATGAGTTCTGTGAGGCCGATGCCCGGGAGGCTCTGGTGTCATGTGTACCCTTATATGGCCTGCTGCTGACCTGAAGTTGATTCTACCTTAATTTTTTTAATCCTCGTCGCCTGCGAAGTGGGAGGGGCGTGGTCTTACCAGGTAAGCGTGTGGTTTAGCAGAGCCAGGGGTGGGGTTATAAAGTTTGTCTTTTAGGGATGGTCTGAGTGGCCACCCTAGATTTCCTCCTTTTGGGGTTGTGATGTCCTCCTTTTAGGGATGTGATGTCTTTTTTGGGGGGTGATATCCATCTTTTAGGGCTGTGATGTCCTCCTTTTTGGGGTGTGATCTACTCTTTGGGTGTGTTACTATCCTCCTTTTGGTGGTGTGATGTCCTTCTTTTTGGGATGTGTGATGTCCTCCTTCTTGGGGTGTGATCTCCTCCTTTTGGGGGTGTGATCTCCTTTTTGGGGTGTGATGTCTTCCTTTTAGGGCTGTGATGTGCTCCTTTTAGGGGTGTGATATCTACCTTTTAGGGGTGTGATGTCCTCTTTTTGGGGGTGTGATTTCCTCTTTCTTGGGGTGTGATGTCTACCTTTTAGGGGTGTGATGTCCACCATTTAGGGGTGTGATGTCCTCCTTCTTGGGGTGTGATGTCCACCTTTTAGAGGTGTGATGTCCTCTTTTTGGGGGGCGATCTCCTCCTTTGAGGGGTGTGATGTCTTCCTTTTGGGGATCTTATATCCACCTTTTGGGGGTGTGATGTCCTCCATCCAGGGGTGTGATGTCCTCCTTTTGGGGATGTGATGTCCAGCATTTAGGGGTGTGATGTCCGCCTTTTAGAGGTGTGATCTCCTCTTTTTGGGTGTGTGATCTCCTCCTTTTGGGGGTATGATATCCTCCTTCTGAAGGTGTGATGTCTTCCTTTTGGTGGTGTGATCTCCTCCTTTTTGGGGTGTGATGTGCTCCTTTTAGGGGTGTGATGTCCTCCTTTTGGGGTTGTGATCTCCTCATTTTATGGGTGTGATGTCCCCCTTCTTCATGTGTGATGTCCACCTTTTAGAGGTGTGATGTCCACCTTTTGGGGGTGTGATGTCCTCCATCCGGGGGTGTGATGTCCTCATTTTGGGGGGGTGATGTCCTCCTTCTGGGGCAGTGATGTCCTCCTTCTGGGGATGTGATGTCCACCATTTAGGGATGTGATGTCCTTCTTTTGGAGGTGTGATATCCGCCTTCTTGGGGTTTGATGTCCTCCATTTTTTTGGGGGGGGATTAATGTCCTCCTACTGAGAGTATGATGTCCTCCTTCTGGGGTTGTGATGTCCACCTTTTGGGGCTGTGATATCCTCCTTTTGGGGGTTTGATGTCCACCTTTTGGGGGTGTGATCTCCTCCTTTTGGGGGTGTGATGTCCTCTTTTTGGGGGGGTGATATCCACATTTTAGGATGTGATGTCCACCTTTTAGGGGTGTGATATCCTCCTTCTTGGGGTGTGATGTTCACCATTTAGGGGTGTGATGTCCTCCTTCTTTGGGTTTGATGTCCTTTTTTTAGGGGGGTGTTGATGTCCTCCTACTGGGAGTGTGATGTCCTCTTTCTGGAGGTGTGATATCCTCCTTCTGGGGGTATTATGTCCTCCTTTTGGGAGTGTGATATCCTCCTGGGGGTGTGATGTCCTCCTTTTGGTGGTGTGATCTCCTCCTTTTGGGTATGTGATGTCCTCCTTTTAGCGGTGTGATGTCCTTTTTTTGGGGGTGTGATATTCACTTTTTAGGGGTGTGATGTCCTCCTTTTGGGGGGTGATATCCTTCTTTCGGGGGGGGGGTGATGTCCTTCTTTTGGGGGTGTGATGTCCTTTTTTTGGGGGCCTAATTACAGAGTGGGTGGAGTGGTTTTGGGAAGTGTGGGTGGTCTTGACTGGCAGTGGGAGAGGGGACTGTGAGGAAGTTGCTTTAGCCTTTTTTAGTTGCTCCCCTGGGCCAATTTAGATTTTGAGCTGGCTTGGTGGTTATATAAGGTGTGCTGAGCTGGCTCGGTGGCTGCTGTCATAGGTAACAGGGGTGGCTTATCAGAGTTGCAGGAAGAGATGATTATTGGCTTTCGGGCCCGGGGTGGCGGTATTTATGACACTGCGCAGTGTGAACTGTTCTCTGCTGCTGTGGTGAAAGTGTCTGGTGAGTGGAAAAATTGCGCCATTCTGAATAAGTGATGTGGAAACTGCAGAGCACTACGTGCCCTTGATGTGAGGGGAAAAGGTCAGTTACGAAGGTGCGCAAGGGCAGAAGATACCCTACAGGGAAGCAGCTCACTGCCAAAATGATCCAGGGGGTACCAGACGTGTGTCTAACCCTAGTGTTGGGCTCGAATATTCGAATTACGAATATTAATCGTGAATATAGGCACTTCGAGAATTCACGAATATTTAGAATATAGTGATATATATTCGTAATTTCGAATATTCTAGTTTTTTGTTCCATCAGTAACCTCCCTTCTTGCTTGTGGGCCAATGAGAATTCTGCAATGTCTTTGTCTGAGCTTAGCAACATCCCTAGCAACCAATAGGAAAGTTGCCGACCCCTTACTATATAAGAACCTCCCCAGCAGTCCTTGTATGCAGTATATAGCAGATCTGAGAGAGAGAGAGCAGGGACATTGCTGTGCTCTGTGCTTTCTTGTGTCATTACATTAGATAGTTAGTTAGATAGTTAGTTAGTTAGTTAGTTAGTTAGCTCATATATATATAAAATACAGATAGAGGGAGATAGTCAGTGTAGGTTATATCCTGATAGAGTGGAGCTGAGAGGTTCTGCTGTCCATACATACATGCAACAGACATAGCGCTGTACAATATATAGGGTTCGGACCGCGCTTCTGGTCCAGGTCAGTATGCAAGTTCTTTAATTCTTCTCACTTCCTCGTTTGCAGAGAGAGCCTGAGGGCTGCAAATACCCCTCAAGTAGATATCCTGCAACCAATGGAATTATAATAGTGTAAATCCGTATGTAACAATAACCTGCATTGCACTGATTGTACTCACACACTGCGTATCACACAAGGCGTAAATGTAATCTCTCCGTGGTAGGTTGCTCTTATTCTGTCGAAACAGCCACGTTTCCATACAATCTGGTTCAGTCCCCACACGGACTCAAATGGTATATACCACAGACAAATCTGTGTTTCCTTTCTTCAGATTCCTGGAAGTATTCTGTGGACAAGAATGGCTTCTGCAATAGTGAAGCTCCGTAATACTTCTTTAAAACTTTTTATTTGTCCATACTCACAAGACAACTTTCTTAAAACAGCTTTTAAAACACATAAAATTCCCAGCGTCTGCTGCTTCTGCCCGACCCGGGTTTCACTCCTAGAGCTTCGTCAGTGTGCCCCTCTATCTGCATATAAAGCTATTGTAATGTTCTGCCGTGCCGACCATTTCCTCCAGTCTCAGGAAACTTCTAGCAGCTTGGAAAATGTAGCAACAGTGACTCTCGCCTGTATTGCGCATGCATTACGCAAATATTACATTGCCGATTTTTCGCGATCAAGAAAATATTCGCAAATTCTCGAATATATGACAAATATTCTACCAAATATTCGCAAAATATCGCGAACTCGAATATTGCCCCTGCCGCTCATCACTATTTAACACTACAAATCAGAAAACCCTGCTCCATATAGCCACCATTGCTGGAAGAACACAAGATGGGGGAGGCAGCGTTATGGTCGGGGGAAGGTTTTCCTGGCATTCTCTGGGCCTCTCATCCATGTGTACTGCGCTCTCCACCGATTTGGCTATGAATCCCTCCTTGTAGATCACGTGCACCCATACATGCTGATTGTCTCCTCTGGGGCGGTTGGGATCTTCCAACAAGACAATGCGACATGTCCCACGGCTAGAAATGTCCGACATTGGTTGGAAGAGCAGGACCAAGACCTCCAAGTACTTCCATGGCCCCTAATTTCCCAGACTTGAACCCAATTGATCTTCTGTGGGACCACCTGGATGGTCGTGTCCCCTCTATGGTTCCCCCCATGCCCCCTCCAGCAGCTGTGGGATGCACTGCGGTCAGCATGGCTCCAGATACCGGTGACAACCGACCAGGACCTTATGGAGTCACTCCGGCCCCTTCTAGCTGCTGTCCGTGCTGCACATGGCGGGTACTGCGGAGATTAGCTGCTGCTCAGAATAATGGGACTCCACCATGTGGTCTATCTATCTATCTATCTATCTATCTATCTATCATCTATATCTGTCCATCCATCCAAAAAAAAATATTGCTATAGACTTCCTTCCACGTCCAGGCGGCCGCTGCATCGTGATTGCAATTCTACCACAACTTGAGTCACTCATTTTTATAAAATCCCCTCTGATGCTGATGTTACATGGATGATAATGAACGGACTGCCGCCATGCAAATCTCCAATTACGGATTCAGTGGAGGCGCCGCTCATCTGTCACTCTGACAGTATTTGCACTACAATAATTTTCTGTCATCCCAGATTCATTCTGTATTGTCAGGATTTCGCTGGATTTATCTGCAGCATCAATACGCTGGGGAATAATCCATTTTGCCTATAGACGGGAATATTGATCGATTGCCTTCATGTAGTGATGTCATCGTAATCGTAAGTGCCCTATTTACATAATTGGAGAGCAGTGATGTCATTTGTGTGACATGACTCATTGCAAAAGCAATCAGGAATGGATAAATCTGATGAAACTGACCGAGCTGCCTGTATGCTGGATTGGAAGTACATGGGTGGGTAGGTGAGGGGGGTGCAGCTCCTAGACATTTGCTTAGCGTCATCTCATTCGTGTGACTTTTATAGGCTGAAAATATCACTTAAAATATATTCCTCTTCTTCTCTTTCTCTTCCTGATGGTGGAATTATAGGTAAATCTTCCACTCGCTGAAGCTCCCTGCAGAATTTCACCCCAGGAATTTCCACTGGACATTTCTAATCGCTTTGCTGCCATCTAGTGGCCACTGATGGAACTGAGCCCAAGAACCTGCTGCTTTCTGCAAGAATATTCTGCTGTGTAAAAGGAGGATTAAAATCCAGTAAAAAAATTTCAGATTTTAAGAAGGTAAAAGAAATGTAGTTGAAGGAGTTAAATGATTGACCATTCATCTGATAAGCTATGCTGGGGGTAGTAGTAGCAGAACTATTAAGTTAGTTCAGTGTACATCCATGCAGCGTAATATAAGAAATAATTGATGGCACCACAAGACACATACATCTTAAAGAGGCTGTGTCATCACCTTTAGGGCTCATGCACACGGCCGTAGTTTCTGTCTGCATCTGATTCGCATTTTGTTGCGGATCGGATGTGGACTGATTCATTATGATGGGGCCACAAAAGATGCCAGGGTCTCCTGCGATGCTCGGGAGGCTCGTTACTGTCACAACCTGCTGTCGCACCGATTAAAACATCAGAGATGCAGAAGGGGCCATGCGGGGAGCAGGAGCGACGCGGGTGTCGGGGATCGGCCAAGTATAACCTGCATGAGCTGCCCTGCATTTTGGGGGGCATTATAGGGATTGGAAAACCCCTTTAAGCTTGGTGCACGTATGGCAGTCAGCTTCAGGGGAAATGTACAATTCTGTGGTGGCCATTCATGGTGGCTTTGGACGTAGTGCATGAACTGTTCGAGCCCCCAAGAATGGGCTGCTGTTTTTTTGGCTCATAGTAAGGGCCTATTCACATGACCGTATGTTTGTGTCTGCATCCATTCTGCAGCCCATTCATTTCAAAGGGGCCCCAAAAGATGCCCCCCATAAAGATAGAGCAATTGCGGCGAAGAATAGGCATTTCTATCACAATGCCGGCCGTTCCAAGAAATGTTGAGTGCTTTGGGGTTCTTCAATTTGCATATGGTCGTCTGAATGACCCCCAAGGCATATATACAAGGGTGGTCTTGATGAGACACCCAGTTAAGCTAGAGGCATCTTAAAGGTTTAAATGGCATCTGTCAGCAGTTTTGTATCTATGACACTGTCTGACCTGTTACATGTGCACTTGGCAGCTGAAGGCCTCTGTGTTGGTCCCATGTTCATATGTGTCCGCATCGCTGAGAAAACTGATGTTTTATTATATGCAAATGAACCTCTAGGAGCAACGGGGGCGTTACCGTTACACCTAGAGGCTCAGCTCTCTCTGCAGCTGCACTTTGATTGATATGACCAAGCAGTGTAAATGTCATCATACCTGGTCCTGTCAGAGGGCACGGCAGTTACAGAGAGAGCTGAGCCTCTAGGTGTAACGGTAACGCCCCCGTTGCTCCTAGAGGCTCATTTGCATATAATAAAACATCATTTTTCTCAGCAATGCGGACACATATGAACTTGGGACCAACACAGATGTCTTCAGCTGCCAAGTGCACATGTAACAGGTCAGCCGGTGTCCTAGGGACAAATCTGCTGACAGATGCCGTTTAATACAATGGCTTCCACTGTCCAGCTTAATTGAATAGCAGCAGGGCGCAGTCCTGTCTGTCAACGTCCTTCCGCCAATCAATCAGCAACACAAAGGATCGGAGCTCCACTTTCCTATAACACAGATCCAAATCCCCTACATAGACATAGTCATAGTATATAATTCTGCCTGCTTGTAGCCACCACTAGGGGGAGCTCAATAACAACACGTTTCATTGATGCTGTATACATTTGTATGTGGTGAGCTCCCTCTTGTGTAGATTTTTTTTAACTCCATGCCACTGGTAAGAAAAGCTGGGAATGTGCAGCTCTGTTTCTGTAAAATGAATTCTGATGACTTATTATGGAGTTGACGAGCACTGAAAAAAGTTCAATTGGTTGTTTACTTTAAATTGCATTTTTCTGAAATGAATCTGTGTGAATGGTGTCTCTCTGCACCACCTACTGCCTGAAAATGGTACTGCAGTTTCAATATCTCTGGGCTGAGAGGCATAAACTGTACAAACCTCTCCAAAGGTAAACCTACACTTTAACTGTGTGGGGATGATGGCATATTTACTCCTACCCCATGCATTATAATATAAGGACATATTACCTCTGTCATCTCCTGTAACGCCTGCATTTTACTTCAACCAATGGTTTTCCGCACCTTGATCCCAGAGCGGTGAGGTTAGGAGCAGCCTGTGAATCACCTTCTCTCCGGCCCTGAGATCTCAACTACCATGTAAATTCTCTCTGACCGGGTAGACAGTGAGTAATGCACAATGCAATGTTTGGCAACCTCTGAGATCTATTGTAGCAGGTGTAATAAAGATACCGAGCGCAGGGACCTGGAAACGCGTCTGCGCAGACAAGAAA